>NW_017537323.1:772362-838195 GCF_001853355.1 Bactrocera latifrons
CCTACTAACTTTTTTGTACATATCTCGAAAACTACTATAGCTATGTCAACCAAACTGTACAGAGTCGTTTCTTTTAGGCATTTCCATACACAGTTCAAAAATGGAAGAAATCGGACAATACAAAGGTTATGTTGAAAATCACTAAAAATGCGTTAACGGACTAACAAAAATGTCAGAAACACTAACTTTACGGAAGAAATGTCACAAGGAAACTGCATCTAGGCTTTTTTTAAAAATTGAAAATGGGCGCGGCGTCGCCCACTTAAGGAGCAAAAACCATACCTTAGGAAGTACTCGACCGATTTCAAATTCGGTACATAATATTTTCTTAACACCGTGATGACATGTACCAAATATGGGTGAAATCGGTTCACAACCACGCCTGAAATCTCGATTATCACCTTATCATGCGAGAGTATAAAATGTTCGGTGAGACCCGAACTTAGCTCTTCCTTACTTGTTTTTAATTTTTATTTGTTTGGTTTTCAATATTTTGATTTGTGAATTATTTCAATCGTTCAATTTCGGTCGCTTGCTCTTTTATTCCGGCTATTCAAAAGAAAAAATATTGAAAATTATTCACTGAGAACTTTACATATGTATGTTTCACGCAAAGCGATCAATTGCAGATTGAAATTTGCTACGAAGCCACGAATAGGTCGCCCTAATATCGGTCGGCGTTTGTTTTTTTTTTGCGAGCAACGTATGGCAGCCCAAAGCAAGGCAAGGCAGAAGCACTCCCAGGACGCGATGGCATACGTGCGGAATTATGGGTCGCGGTCCATCAACAATCGATCGTCACAATGTCATAGCACAACTTTTCAAACAACGATGTTTGATGGTACTGTTGGATGCTAGATGTACTCTGTTGAGTGGCAAAAGAGAGGTTTGCCGCACGTACACATTCTCTTTTGGATGGCGGTTACACCAGATCAAATTGATGAAATCATGATGCAGAGAAAGATCCAGTATTATTCGAAGTGGTGAAAACCAATATGATTCATGGACCTTTCGAACATTACAATCCCTTTTCGGTTTGTATGGCCGACAATAAATGCACGAAACACTGTCCACGTGCTTTTCTTACGGAAACACTAACTAGAAATGATGGATATTCACTCTATCGGCGTAGCTCACCAGACGACAATGGCAGAACATTCAGCATTTAATTTAGAAGAATGAATATCGAAGTTGACAACTCATGGATCGTACTATATTCACCACTAATTCACATTCAAAACTCGATTCGATAAAATACGTTTGTAAGTACGTCACTAAAGGAAGCAACATGGAGGTTATTGGTCTTGAACGAGATGAGATCAGCAAGTATCAAATGGGTCGATACGGGAACTGCAATAAAGCGCTCTGCAATTCATGAACGTTTTCCGACTCTTATTCGTCTCGCAGTTAATTTGGAGAATGGCCAAAGACTATATTTCAACTCAGAGAAGACAGTACAGCTAGTGCAAACACCGCCAGCAGTTGTCAGTGAACCGTTTGCGAGAACATTGCTCTATTCGCAAATATCTTGACATACATGGAATGCATCGTCGAAGAAATAGTTACGCAGAAAGGAAGGCAAACCAGTAGATTGATATCCACGTGAGTTCTCAACTAATTCCTGAGAACGAATTTATACAATCCACCCGTAAAATGACGATGGTTTCTACCTTCGATTAATGTTCGCGGTTCAACTTCATTTCAGTCATTGCGAAGTGTGAATGGTACGGTGTGTGCAAGTTTTGGAGAAGTAAGCCAGCGAACAAAAATAACATTGCCAAAGAAATTACATCGTCTTCGCTAAAAATTGTAAATAGATCAATTCCGGTTGTTACTGCCGGTGGTTTGATATCAATTCCATTCGCCGTTTATCAATTCACGAAAGATGAACTCAACACGAATGTTTATCCGGAAATTGGCCAAATTAGAGTAACTACGATTCCTGAAGGGCACGCGCAATGTTAGCTGCCAAAAATACCGATGTTAAGGACTTAAACTGGAAGATTCAAAGTCAAATTCCGGGTGACTTGCGCTCATACAAATCGATCGAACGTCTGGACAATGAGACGACAGCGTGAAATATCCAGTGGAATTTCTATATTCTTTGTAGAGGCTTGGGATGCCACCGCATCATTTGCCTCTCAAAGTGGGATCTGTCGTTATTATGTTTTGCAATCTTCATGCACCGAAATTGTGTAACGGAACCCGACTGATTGTGACGCACCTATCGAATACAAGTGGACAGAATGCTTGATTCTACGAATTCCTTTGAGTTCCAATGACTTGTCAGTTCAAACGTATTCCGTTTCCAATGAAAACTACATTTGAGCTGACGATCAACAGAACACAACTTGGTTTGCCAAGTTTGTAAGTGCTATGTTTTTCACACGGTCAGATATACGTGGCGTGCTTACGAGTTTCCAAACCATCTTTTCTGTACACCGAAACAGAAACCGAAAAATGTCGTTTATCATGCAACGTTAGATTGAAAAAAAAAAATGAAATGATAAATTTAACTTTCTTTTCATTTCAAAACACATCATTTCACGCAGGACAACGGCTGCGGAGTCAGCTAGTGTATATATATATTTAAAAACATTATGAGCATTTTTATGAAATATTATAATATTCCACTTCTGTCTCCTTCTTCTACTCCTCACAGCCTCACATTGCCACGTGTAATTATAATTTTATCTATTTTTATTACTTCCTGCTTTTAAATTATCCACCTGTCAGCTATTAATAAAATCTTTAATACCATTCCGCCATTTACGCTCATTCTTCATTTTATCCTTTCGCTCATCTGGTTTATAATTATTGTCATCCGGCACTTATCTACCGCACAGTTTGGCTGGCCAAAAGATGTAGCTTTTAATTTAATTTATTGCACGGATATCAGTAATTCACTTTTAACGCGCTTACATTTTATTTCATTTTTCTTTTTTCGCTGCTCTTTTTCGCTGCCTTTTTTCTTTGGTCAATAAAAATTGTTGCAATTAAACGAACTGTAAATTATGAACGAAACTGTTACACATATTTTACATAAAGGGATATGGGCATTCGTTGAATGAGTTCATTCTGGAAAAATAATTAAGAAAAAAAAAAAACATATGTATAAAAAAAAAAAAAAAAAAAAAAAAAAAAAAAAGAAAAAAAAAACAAAAAAAAAAAAAAAAAAACGCTTACTTGACTCAGTGGCAATGTAACCCAACAGCAGAAGTTCGCTTAGTGGACTCAAGGAACTTTTTGTTAACAGAATTGGTGAAAAACATGAAGATCGCCTTTGAGACCAATGGAGAAATGTTGAACCTCCTATTTCTTACCCAATAGGGTTCACACCAGTCCTGGGACAACGGTATATGGAGCAGTGTTAACCTGCCTTTGCTGCAGATATGGTATCACATCATAGCTCTCGTTATAATGCTCCCAATGTGCAGCCTCGTAAGCGTCTTCAACGTCCAAAAACGACGAGAGGTCAATTGTCCTAAAATCTTTAGGATTAAAATGAGAGCACCTTCCGGCCGGAGGAATTGATACGGCCTAATCTAATATAGTTTGTGTTGATGGGAACCAACCTGCTGCTTGTTAGCTTTGCCGTCCGCTAAAGTTGCGCAGGTATAATGTCATCAAGTTCCGGTAGTTTGAATGGTTTGAACGAGTTTAACGTCCATGTAAGGTGGCGCTAATTCTGAAGGTCTAAGAAGAACCGTTCTCCTAAAGCCAGCGGAGGTTCACTACTTCCGTGGTACTAAAACTATGCAAAGTTAGCACTTACGAGTAGTTTTAAAATCATTAACTCACTACTCGAAATCTAATTATCATCCTGATTTCCAAAGTAATCCATAAAATTTGCGAGAAATCCCCCTAAGCCTATAGATGTCGCGACACCCTTCCAACCTTTTGCAGAACGATCTTCTCTTGTCCGACTGTATTTCCGACTTGCGTATAGTAAATCATGTCGTTTACAGCACCCGGTCACCGCGAGAACTGTTTCTCATGCCTTGCTTCACAGTCTTCTACTTCAAGATCTTGTCCCTGACAGTTTCGATGTTCACCAAAGCTGTTTGTATTTGCATTTCTGAATTTCTGGAGAACATGAGCTTTGAAGAGGAGTTATGTACGAAGCACGAAATATTTGCACATGCTGATCAATCGGGATGGCTGTTAGCGCTGAATCGCACCTTGGCGCGATCACAGGGGTTGAGCGAAGTTTCCTATAGTACAGATCCCAACCCGTGTTTACAAAATTCCAAAAAGATTTCATATAAGTATGATTGTAGGAGAAGTCGTTAAGAACCCTCCAGTCTGAGAGACAGTTCAATTAGGCCAGGGTGAGGTCAAGAAATTTCTCTATGCCCGCAGTTGTAAAAGTAGTGAAGTTTATCCTATTGCAAACGAATATATCATTGCTACAAATAAAATATAATAGCGACTCACTTATGGCATTAATGGGCGAATGCTTCGCAATTGCATCCGAACCAATTATTACGTCAGCTCTCCTTTAACTGGCCTTTGCAAGAGCTAGGATGCTCAACTCAAGTGATAGTTCTAACTCGTCGTCATGAAGGATTTGCTCTCTAGTCAGGCGGTAACGATATGCTGTTTACTAAAATGTGATTGAAGTAAGACATTAAGTTCATTTCTGAACAACACACAACCTGTGACTTTACGAGTTTTATTGGTCGCTAACAGCTTATGGTTAATTTAGTCTGGCGCTAGGTAAACTTATTCGTTTATTCCGCTTTATGCAACTGTACTTCTTGGTGGGTTAAAAAAATCAATTTGATCTATCTGTTGATGCAAAAGGTTGTTGCTCTGCCTATCCTCTGGAGCGCTTGTTTGTTATCCAACTAAAGTTTATAGAATTTTTTCTTTTTATTTAATATCAGAATGTTTATGATATTTTATGAAGCGAATTCAATCCGCTGTTCAATAAATTAATACGGAATTTGGATATAAAATTTAAACACATTTTGAAAAGCAGTAAAATATAAAAGTTTAACTACATATGCAATATAAAAACGCACTTCGAATTGAATAATTTTATTGTGAATACATACATAAATTGACACTAGGGTGATCTATACCTCTTCTGGGTGATTGTTTACCAGATAAAGGATTATTGAAGGTAACTGTAATGAATATACAATCCTCTCCACTTAAATTGCATGCAATTTTAAAACGGAAATCTTTTTTGATTCGTGAAGAGCAAATATTTTATGTTAAGAGCCTAGCTATAGGGCTATTGGTTGGTCGAATTTGCTCCGCACGTTGTTATATCACAGCTGAAGCAAGCACTCATGCAGTAGCAATTTGCGGTAAACATATCTCGACATCAGAAGCACTTCCAGCAATGTACTGCCGGTGGGGTAATTAAAGCACTAGAAAATTATGAAGTTGAAACGAATCTCAAGCAGACCACATATAGTGATATTTGCGAAGCAATGGTGGCAGCAGAGTCGAACTGTGCATAGTTATCCTAAAAGGAGGTATGAGATGGCAGATGTTCCTATCCCTCATTTAAAGGTTCTTTATATTGCTGAAGAAAAACTATAAGCCAATAATGTTTTATAGTCAATTCGTCTGTAGAGGACGCTCGAGATACTAAACTCGTTGAGAAGCTAAAACGTGCTCATCATCAAGCTTAACTAAAAACTTCTAGACCTCTGCAGTGTTCTACAGGCAAAAGTGGCTGCTTTTAAGGCAATAGTAGACGTGCTGCTGTAAATTGCTACTTCTTTCTATGAGATGACTAGAGCAGCAATACAAGAACTGAGATCGCTAATTTATCATCAATCTCGCTACGGTGTTTGGTCGATGAGCTATCAAGAGCGGGCACTCCTACACGACACACATCGAAATAGAACCGAGTTTAATCTATTTTGGCATCATGCATTTTAGCACTGGACTAATGGATCTCGCGTGCATTTAGTAAGCGTTAGTGGGCGACACTCTTTTATGCGACTGGAACATCGTTTTTACATAGAGTGGAGCACGGAAGATTTAGTGATCTACTTGTCCTTAACAAAGTGCATTATGCTGCATTGGTAGGAGTTTATATTGTCTTTGCAAGACTGAGGTTGAAACATCACGGCTGTCATACCATCGGCAAATTAGAAGTCATAGCTGAAACTGATATTAGTCGTCTCAACAAATTTGTGAGACTGGAGTCCTGAGATGTCCAAGCGAGATAACCAACCATATACCAACAAATATTTGCTACCTAACCACACCGGGTCTTCAACAGTCGAGCTTATGTCTTAGGAATAGATTCCGCCTTACCTGCGATTAAGAAGAGCGGACCCATCAGCATCCCTTAAATTAAGGTATTAGGGAATCTTTCGTAAATTTTCCACTACAATAACCATTCAACGGTCTTAGTAGATTAGGAAACTAATAATCTTCAATACTGAATATCCTATGTTATGGTTCTTAAAAAGTAGTAATTTGTGGCCAAAATGTTGAACGAAAAAACGTGGAGGACTACAGAAGGTTTCAAGACCGGAGCATACTTTTGTAGAACCCCCAAAGGTGATCTAGTCACCGAAGCACAGAGCATTCTAAAATTTTGAAGGGAACACTTCTCCAGCCTGCTGCATGGCAGTGAAATGAATAACACCGGGAGATGGTGAACCCGATTCCCCAACCGATGACGAAGGAACGGACATTCCATAGCCCGACTATGAAGAAGTTCGAATAACAATAAACCGTCTCAAGAACAACAAAGTGGCGCGAGCCGATGTATTTTCGGCCGAGCTATTCAAACACGGCGCCGAAAAACTGATAAGGAGCATGCATAGAATATGATCGAACAAAAGCATACCCAACGATTGGAGTTTAAAAGTGCGCTGCTCCCTCCACAACAAGGGAGACCTCACAATCAGCGCTAACTACCATGGTATAAGCCCCCGCAAAATCGAGTTCCATCGATCGTATTGTGTGAAAGATTAAAGCCCACTGTCAATAAACTGATTGGATCGTATCAATGTGACTTTTGGCTGGAAAAATATTAAGCAAGTTTCAAGTAATGCTAAAGGCAGTGTATTACATTAAGGTCACATATTATCACAGAGAAGAGGGGATAGAATAATGAGTTTTCAAGATAGTATGTCTACTAGTACATAGTGCCTCGCTATTCTATGGCAATCCCTTGTCCCAGTTAAGTGGAATTTTTTACTGAAAACTCATATCACGAATCATAAAGAAGCTTTGGTTTATATCTACTAAGCTGTATTTTACAATTATTAAAAAATATTTTCATTTATTAACATTAATTTTTCACACCCTAATGTCATTTCATGAATATATATATTCATATTTATACTTGTGGTCGTAACAATTTCCCTGTTGTCAAATAAACCAGGCAATTCTAAAGCCACACAATCGAGCGGAAGGCACGCAACACCGGACCATGCATAAAGCCGGCAAAAGCAGATGCAACTGCAGACTTTAGTGTCGCGAGGATGCAAGAGCTATTCAAACGCTATGTGTTTATTGTCGTTATTGTTATTGCTGCAATTTACATTATGACATTATATTATTATTTGTTGTTGCTGTTGTTATTCTCTCTCATCGAATTTATTTATCGACACAACTATTGTTGTCCATTGTTTGCCATAAGATTTTATTTCGATATGATTGATTTTTTCCCAATGACCATAAATAAGTGCGCGGCACCGGAACTGTTGCCACAGGTAGTCGTTGCAAGCACGTACATCGGTCGGTGGTTGAAGCTCTCGTGTTCAAATAAACTCACTCATTCTGATAACTGGGTTTATCACGATTGAATACAATTTAATTAGAGGTAAACATGAAATCAATACAACTCAATTACTAACATTAGAGACATTAAACTTTTTATGTGACGAAAATTTTGAAAATTTTTCACACATCTAGCTTTGTAGAAGCAGAAAAGTTTGTTTTGATGTTAGCAAAAAACTTTTAAAATCGCTCTCGTTAAATATACATCTGGCTTTTCTCATCTCTCTCTCTCTCTCTCTTATCTTTTTATTTTTTTGTTTTTACTTTGTTCAAAATAAATAAAAAGTAAATAAACAAATCTTTCTTTAGCTGGAGTTTCCGAATATTTTCTGAGTTCATTCTAACATACAATCATTGACAAAATAAATCGTTCGCATTCCCAACGATTTCTCTATATACTTAAATTCAACTAATATATTGGTTGTCAAAAAAGTATTGGGGTATTTTCGCTAGTTGGCGCTGAGAGCGCGTAGTTCTAGTTTTATTCGTCGCATCGGGTCATGTTATACCTTTTTGGAAAGCTCATTTCACACGCTAACACGCGTTTGATTGATTGTCGTTTCTTTTAAGTCGTTCGTGAGTTATAGCGTCGCAAACATGGAGTAAAATAAATATAATACTTCATATTTTACGGTACTGCTACGATAAAGGCAAAAGTGTATCTCAAGCCGATAATAAAATTTGTGCAGTTTATGGACCCGATACAGTTTCCATTTCTACCGCACAACGATGGTTTCAAATGGCGATAAAATCGCTGAATTGGTCGAAAGAGACCGGCATAGTAGCAGCCGTAGCATCGGTCAATCAAAAAAAATTGTAGGAACAATTGAAAATTCAATAAAAATACCGCAAGACTTTTTTGACAATCTAATATAATAAAATAAAATATAAAATAATATATTTTCCGGGGTTGTAGGATAGTATCTGCTTCGCAGTCCCTAGGGATATCATTACGTCTTGAAAGATATTGCAGCTTTATCGTAATAAGAGTTAGATCCAAAAAAAAGATCAAGACATTATTTTACTATCTTTACAGAGTTTAGAGATTTCAAAATCGCTTGGTTAAATAAATGCTTATATTCTTTGTAAAAGCAATAACGTTTTCTTGCTGTGACCTGCGCTTGGAAGACATAACCGTTTTTTAGTAGTCAAAGGGTCGTTATGCTCCTGTCCTACTCTCCCCTTTCTCACTCTTCTCTGGAAGAAGGAGCAATATAGTGATCTGAATTTAAGTTATAATTGAAATGAACATCAGTGGTTTTGGGTAAAAACGGGAACATACTAAGTATTACAATGTTTCTTATTACAAACGAATAATAATCAGTCTAAGAACTGACTATTCTAATAGAACAAGCTTGATAGCAGTAAATACATAATAACGTTAAATGCCCGACTTGGCGTTGTTAAAAGGCCTCCATTGATGCATATACCAGCTAATTTTTATATGATTTCCATATGTCTTAACCCGCGGTTCTTTTCAGTTATTGACCACCAGTCCAATATATCGCATGCCATATTCAGCATACATACATTCAATGTCGGTGTGGAGCCAATGATTTAACCGAGGCGTTGTCCTCTTTTGCAGATGTAAGAGTAGCTTTATTTAACTTAACTTCTAATTTTGATTTTCATAAAAGCTTCCTGTCTATAGTTAGTACCAAGTAGCTCGCGATTTCACTGTTGTTGACCTGGTTACATTTGTTAATGGTGGCATAACTTTTGAAATTCTGTGTTGCCTAGTACCTAGTGTCTAACAGCTCTGCTTTGTATATGCTTACTTAAGTTTATTTCTCAATTTTATTTAATATTAAAATATCTTTGACTTCTGTATACAGAATTTCAAAGTTAAGCTTCGTTACAGCATCAATATCTGGTATTGGCTTATAAAAGATTTTCTCAGAGGGTCTTATTTGAGTCAAGTAAATAAAGAAATTCTTGATGAAGATATGACGTCGGAAAGTTTTACAATCTTTATTGAAGGCAGGTACTGAATATGAAATTAAAATTCATACTTCGTATTGGTATTTGTGGAAGAAGTTTAACTTTTAACACAATCCTGATAGCAGAGGACTACCTTAGGTTCAATGTATTACTCAAAAGGGTCAACAACTTCCCGCTAATAGTCAGTACTGAGCAATATAGTAGTATATTGCAGGAAACTAAAAGCTTTTTATGTTCGAAAATTGGCATAAAACTTGAGTTGTGGAGGTTGGTCTCCCTTTGTGTGAAAATACTAAGGTGCATATTACAAATAGAAGCGGAAACTGGTCAAAATTTATACTATATAGCTTAAGTTTGAAATAGTTTCCTCTTTTGTTTCGACCAAACCTACCAATTTTGGTATTATTTATAGCATATATGTATGTTGTTACTTGGGTTGAGTAAAAAAAAAATAGAGAGCCTACTTCTTCCAAAGCAAACCTTAACATTCTCCATTCACAAGTTCAAGCATCCTAACCACAACCAAGCCTGACTCTTTCCATGCAATAAAATATATTATTGAGTATATATTAGGTTGTCAAAAAAGTCTTGCGGTATTTTCGCTAGTTGGCGCTGAGAGCGCGTAGGTCTAGTTTTATTTTAATATATATATATACGAGTACATATATAGTATACTGTGAAATTTCATGGCTTCATTTTATTTTTTGGTAATTTATTTTGCTATCAACAGCTCTGACCAAGTAATCCCCCAATGCACGTTAAGCACATTTCACACAAGTAAGGATATTCACTAATCGCCTATTATTTTGCCAAAGCACAAATTGCATAAAAAATATTTTGTGATTGTTCATTTTGTTAAATAAATGAAGAGTTATACTAATACCGACAGATATTATTTGGGCTTTTGTTTACGAGCTTTTATTTATTTATTTTTCATCCGCCACTGCATAATTATAATCCTTTCAACACAATAAATTAAAGAAAAGCAAATAAAAATAACGGCACTTAATGCGCACACATGCATGCATACCATATACATTTGTATATATGTGTACACTATATAAATTTTTATTTTTTTATTTTTTTTTTCAAAAAGCGAGCTTTTAAGCTCACATGCTTCTATAAATGCATGCATTATGTGCGCAAATGAAAAACAAACACTATTTGAAGCCTCGAAAATCCCCCAAATGATTTATTTTATGCGCTTCACATAACCCATCCCCCCTTTAGATCGCTTTGCCCAACTTACTCACTCATATAAGCTACATCATTCGCTCATTTGGCTTCCCTTGCACGCGTACAACTGTTGGTTGTAGTTGTTGTTTGCGCTTTGCCATTTATAAAATAGTTTCACAATAAAATAAATATTAATAACATAATTTATGGCGCTTTAGCTGCGTTTTTGAAATTCGATGAGTCGAGATTTGTTTGACCGCAAAAGCTTTTAAATGCGCTTTTTTGTCGGTCGGCCGGCTGCTTGTTTGCGGCCCTTTTTCGGTTATTTGCTCTATCCGTGGTTGCTGTTGCTGTTGTGGTTTGCTAAAATTGCATTGTTGTTTTTTCTTTTGGCATTTTTAAGTGGTTGTCACAAATAGTGTGCATACTTTTTGGCGCTCTATAGTATTTGCATGCTGAGAACGTGTGTGGGCTTCAGTGAGCGTTTTTAATATTGTTGGTAGCAAAATTTTAGGAAAAAAATCACACCTATGGCAAGTGTTCGACATAAAAATAGCTAAAAGCTTAAAATTCAGTTTAGAGATATTTGTGAAAATTTTGGTAAAAATCAGCTGAATATCCTTGCACTAAGCCAAACAAAAAAATTAAAAAGGACATAGAGAATTTTATCAGGTTAGGTTAGGTTCGGTTGTTGTGATTCTTATTGTAGTAGAAAAAAACAGCTGAGTTAGCAATCCTCGGCCGGTTAAAAATCTACGTCCGTTCCAGTTACTTGACCTAACTGTCGTGGGCACAATTCGGTTAGGTTCCATTATACTGGCCGGCTGTCCCGCCATGCTTAGACCTACTGGTCTTTAGAAATGCCAGATGCAGGTTCAGTTTAGTTTAAGTTGAAATATTCGTCATAAAGGACAACAACGCCATTCATTCTAATTTATTTCTAATTATTATACATCATCTACTCCCATGAAGGGCAAGTGACGAATTCTATATAAGGTTAGTATTCCAGCGTCTCTTATATGTTCTTTCCTGAACTTTTTACATGTATCGTCGATACTTATACTCTTTTATCTCGCATGTGATACCAGTAAGTGGTGACCTGTCATTAGGCCAACAACTTCCTCTGCATCAGTTTCAAGACCGTGTGAGTAAAAAGCATGTCATTAAGGCGTCTCGTCTAATACTGATCCATCTGCCAGTATATATGCAGTCGCTACTTACCCTTCCTCCCTGATCCTAAGAACATTCTCTGACTGACAATAATCTGTAAGATTATTGCCTTAATTCCTGCTTGGCTATCAACGTATATATTGATCTTCTTTATATTGTTTCCTATTACTATTGTTGGCAGCTAAAGTAGCCGCTTACCTCACCGCAAAGACTTCCATTTGGAATATACCGCGGTATTCCGAAAGCTTGAAAGGTCGCCTGAGTCCCAGCTTCGAGCGATAGATGCTGGACCAAAATTGAGTAGAACTCCAGCTACTAGATCTGTGTGATCAAACGAATGCCTTTCGATTAATGTTGTAATATGCTCTAATAATTCAATAATGGAAATGAAAATCTCCTAGAACTCATGTACTACATGGAACTCATCTATGTATTCCTTCTGGACCCTAGACAATGTCCAGCACGCAGTGAAAAATTAAAGCAGACTTAGCAAAGAGTGCACACGAAGATTATGGGTAGTCGATTCGGCTCCGTTCGTAGCAACGCGGACTGACATGTGGAGCGACTTGGCGCATAAATATCGAGATCTTAAATTGGAAGTGTAAAATATACAGCTTCTGCAAGAACTGAAGCCGCTCGACTTTCCCAAGCGACATCACTTCACTCTATAAGCTCTTGAAATGTTTCAAGAAGAGAAAACGTTTTCGAGACAAATTATGTTCAGCGATGAGGCCCGTTTGTGGCTTAATGAGTATGTAAACAAGCAAAATTGTCGCATTTGAGACAAGAGCAACCTGAAGAGATTCAAGATGTGCTATTTTATCCAGAAAAAACCGGTCCATGATGCCGGCGTGATCGTAAATATCAATGATGACTGTTATCGTGCAATGACCGACTACTTTGTGTCTGAATCTCGAAAACGGCGCCACGATGCACCAATCTGTCGATATATTAAATGAACACTTCGATATGCAGATAAAGCGCGGGGATTGGCCACCAACATCGTGTAAAATCACACCGTTAGACTTTTTTCCTGTTAAGATAGGTAAAATCTAAAGCCTATGCGGACAACTCCGCTTCGATTCAGGCCTTGGAACAAAACATCACGCGTATCTATCGCCAGTTAATAGTTGAAATGTTCGAACGAGTAATCGCAAATTGTACTCAAGGGATGCACCATCTGAGACGTAGTCGCGGCCAACACTTGATAGAGATAATCTTCATAAAATAAATGCCAAATAATGTTCTTTCGAATGAATAAAAAACTTTCCCCATTAGTACTGAAGTTTCTGTTTTTTGTCTCCCTAGAAAACCTCGAAATGGATCACACTTAACAATGAAATTACCAGTCAGATGGAAACTCGTTAAGTGCATGAGAAAGAGACAACTTCTGAAATAAAGTAGCGTTTAGCCTTTTTTATAATTTTATTAAAATACTTTTATTATAAAGGCATTAAAATTGCACCAGTTATTAGCCTCAGAAAATGTGATCTGTGTTATATCGTTGGAATCTTTCTTGACAGAGGCACTGAAAAGAAAGCTCATTCAATGTTCAAGTCTAAAAGATAGCCTAGGAATGTATATGAAGTCTATTAAGGCGTTTTGAATATGAAGAAGTCTGAAACTCTTAACTATTTGTATATAATAGACTTCTCTCGACTGGTGAGTCAGTAACGGATGCACTGATGGACGGTGGGGGTCTTAGCTGTCAAAACCTGCAACTGGTTTCACAAGAATATCATCCAAACAATTTCAAGACCGTACCTCATAAAAGAGTAGTGCTTAAGTCACAAATTTTCGAAAATTATTTATCTTGAAGCTTAAGCTACGTTACGAGATATTATGAAAAAATTCAAGAACTTAACCTCAAAAATATCTCAACAGTTCGCAAAACTTAACACATATAAGTCATAAAACCTTGAAGAACACTGAAACTTTTTCCAGGACAAAATCTTACAGACAATAATTTGGGAAGCAGTAGTCACACACCACAAGTATTCATAAAAATGAGATAAAAATAAAATGAATAGCCGGCGCGACGACGCTATTAAAAGCTAAATGGCAAGAAATCGTCAAAAGCAACAACAAAGAGCGCAAAAAAATAACTGACTAAGCGATGGTTAAGCAAATTAAATGAGCAGGAAGTCAAACAAAACTCTGGAGGAAGGGGAAGGAGGCGAAAGCAGATAACACAAAAAATAACAATTGAAAGGYGGYCAGCAGACAGACACAYACACACAAACACAGACCGCTTAGATGTGGCAGGTGGTTGCTATGGCTGCTAAAATGCTGGGGCTTAAAGACCAGCTCGTATAGATAACGGTAACTGGTCGCAGATTTCCGAAGCCGAACAAGTGATATTCACAAACGCCACGACTACACCATTAAGTTCTGTTATGGCATTTGTCCTTTTGTTTTTCGGATAAAAATAACTGAAAAAAATAGAAACTTTATCTTCCTGATTACCGTTTAAAATGTGAAACGCGAAAAAAGTCGCAACGAAATATATTGTAAGCGATAGGGTAGTTTATGTCATTCACTTTGGGTTTGGATTTTAAAATTGCGCYTTAAACAACAAAATTCCGAAGTAAACGAAACGAGCCGTACTCGCGTACGCGAAGGGTTGTTGCCGCCATTAACCGTTGTGCATTTCGTACTCCTCCGCTAAATATCGCATTAGACGACTAAATGTGAACGTGGTTACGGCAGACCGCACGTGTCTAACGAATTTTTCACATTCCAATGCACTTACAGCTCGTTTAACACGGGCTAAATGACAATGTCCTGCGGCGGTAGGCGGAGCGAAAGCGTTGTGCGGCGTGCAAGGTGGGAGAGCGCCAGTAAAATTGCATTGTTGGGTGAAAGAGCAGCGGCGGTAAGGTTGTAGTGTTTGGGGAACTAAATGAGTTGGAGAAAGTAGATAGAAATGATGAATGATCAGTCGAACTATGGAAGTGTTAATATTTGTATTTATATTATTATTTTTTAATAAAGCCTTCTTGCTGGCTTCTAAAAACTTTATATTATTAAAAAATATTTAGAGTTATTTAAGTTCACGGAGCACAAGCGGAAGAGTACGGGTTTTGCGAACATAGAGTACGGGAATTTGTCAACTCTGTCAAGCAAGCGAAAGGAAAAGACTATTGGAACGAGTATACAGATGTCCTTACGCTAAATTTTCTTTAGCCCAGCTTCTAACTTTGATTTCCATAAAAGCTTACTGTAGATAGTTAGTCTCAAGTAACTTGCTTTTTCTTGCTGATGGCTGAAAAGGTCAGAGAAAATCTTGGACGTGCATATCGGGGTCGCAGCGACTTCCAGCAGCTTGTACAAAACATATCACGTACGCACGAAGTTTCTTGAAAGTAAGGAATATGCCCTTCTAGTATTACTGACCATTTCCGGAGCATTCAGTATCGTTTCTACGGCATCTTGTTTCGGCAATTACGTTTGTTTAGAAGCTTCTTGATCTCTAGAAGGATACAAACAGAATGAAATGAGGCAAAGAATGATCATTAAGAAGTATTTAGAAGCAGGGCGGAGTAGCATACCCATAACAATGGCCAAAATAAAGACATATGCCGACGACATTATCATTTAAAAAACGGCTAGGGATTTCCACCACACCTATCCATAACATTATTATGACTATATAGGTATACTTTCAATACAGTACAGAATCGGCCAACGCAAGGGGATCAGAAGTTAAATCTAGATGTGTTTCCTATCTACTTATTTATTAAAAAAAAAAACAAAAAAATATCCAATCCCTTCCTGGAGGCTTTTTTCGGTAAATAAGATAGAGCTCTTCCTCAAAAGCTTGGACAGCAAATTTGTGTGGCAGTTGAGCGTGTAAAAAAGAGTAAGAAAAGCCAAAATTACCCTATAGAATTCAGAGGTAGGGATAAGTCAACCTTACAAGCTATCGGACCACTGCGCTATATATTTTAAGCCGAGGTCTTTTCAATAGGAAAATCCGCTGAGACAGCTTTTAATAAATCAGAGTTAATGTCTACTAGGATAGCTAGGAGGTATTCAAAACCGAACCTCATTTCGCATATCGGCCAGAAGTGTCGAGGAAAGAAGGGTAGCAATGGAGAGGGATGCCAGGAACAAGCGACTTCACTTATGCTGTATATCAGCTCACAAAGACTTGCAGGGCAATAAGACAGTGGATGAATTTGTCAAGAGTGGTGCACAGCAACCAACCAAAACATTGGTAAACCCATTCATTTCCTATACGACGATCTGGGATGGACCACGATGGAATAATTAAGCAGGTTGCAGAACAGGGAAGGTCATGTCTAAAACGGTCGATTAGAAATACACAAAATTAATACTCACACTCGATAGGGATGACCATAGGAACTCTTAAACTTACTGTAGTCTGTAAATATGAAGACCAAATCACCAGAGAAACAAAAGAGTGTATATCTTCCGGACTACAGATCTACGGTATAAAACACTGAAAGAGATATCGTTAGTGCGGTCTCAAGCGCAGGCATCCCAAAGAAAACTATTTCCTATGGGCTACGTAACAGTGCTTCAACTTATATCGCTAATGCTAAATCCTTACCTTAACTGTACAATTTTTCTAGATATATTTCAACTTAATAGTTATTTGAACGTAAGCGCAGAAAAGGTTTGAGTCTCTCTGTCAAAACCGTATCTTGGTCGTTGTTCAGTTCGGTGTTAATAAGCCAAAACCATCGCCCATCTTGACATCCAGCATTCATTATTTGATAATATTCGACCGAATACAGGTAGACCACGTCCAGCACATAGTGCAGCACTCGGACTGATGTATGGAATGATTTGGTCCATTTTACATCGAGATCTTAAATTGAAAGCGTAAAAAATGCACCTTGTGTAAGAGCTGAAACCGCTCAATCTTCCCAAGTGACATCTTTTCCCTCTATGGACTCTTGAAAAGTTCCAAGAAGATTCGACGGTTCCGAGCTGTCAATGACGATCGTTATCGCGCTAGGATAACCGACCGCTGCCTGATACTCACATTTGGTTTCAACTAGACGCCACTTTCCACACATCGCCTCAATCAATGGATTTATTGAGATAACAGTTCGGTGAGCAGATAATTTCACGTTTTGGGCCGATCGATTCAAAATGTGTGTGATATCACAACCTTAGACTTTTTTCTGTAGGGATATGTAAACTGTAAAGTCTATGCGGACAATCCAACTTCCATTCTGGCCTTGGAGCAAAACATCACGGTCATTCGCTAGTTACCTGTCTAATTGATCAAACGAGTCATTGAATATTGGACTCAACGTAATGACCATTTGAAACTTAGCTGCGTCCAACATTTGAAAGAGATAATCTTCAAATAATAAATATCAAAGAATGCTCTTTCGAATGATAATCACATTCCCCATTAAATTTGAAGCTCACAAAAATATATTAATATGCCCATAAGAACTTGCTTCTCAACTAAAACGAGGTCTCATATTACCGATTATTTTTTTCTTATCATCTTAATAAAAATCATTTAATTTTCGCTTTACCATACCAAAAAGTGATCTGGTAGCATGTAAAAAAGAATGTAATATATATAAGAATACTCTAAAAGCGCTGTGAAACCAATACCATCACTTTGATTGCGGTCAGAAAACGCCATTTGCCGGCAGTCACTTCAATTCGGGAAACACCGTCGGGGAGGTTTTGTAATTTTGTATATTCTCAGCTTTCTCATCATTCTCTTTTCTTTTTGTTTGCATGCGTCTGGTATTTCCGCCGCATTGCACAACGTCAACTACACGTTTAACGACCCAGCGTCCGTACTTTTCGGACTCGCGAGTCCGCGTTTCACTCGAATCTATGGAAACAGCGCAAATTTCATTAGGATCCTTTTCAAATGTCGCCTTAACGAATTGGTATAAAAATAATGGACGTGTAGCCATTGACCAGCGCTGCGTTAATGAACGCTCGGCTACCGACCAACCGAGTCTAAGTCTAGTGATGCACAATGACAACGGTATCCTTTTCGCATGTCAGATAAGCAAACACCTCGAAAGCTCAGGCTCAAGTTGAAGCGCTACACGTAGGCTAACACTCTTGAATGTGGCAAATACTTTTGGTTTCCCACCGTTTCGCCGGCACTCCGGCATTAATACACAGCGACTGCAGTTGGCGCGTTTGCTTTCCAGCTTTGTTTTGGAGCTCTCGTATTTCGCTCGTTCACTTTCCGTTCGTGTTAATCATTCTGGCATTAATTTTCTTTGCCAGTTTCGTGGGTCGCGCGAAGTACCCCAGAGAGATTTTGTAGTTAAAATGAAAGGATTTAAATGATTTAACACTTTCCATTGACGCGTGCTGCTGGCTTCGCGGTGTGCGGTCAATTTTATTTCGGTACAATTAATTTCACATTCCTCTGCTTGTAGTCCTTTATATTCGAGACTATTCGCTTATTTTCTCAGCCTGTTTACACCCACTACCGAGTGTCGCGGGGTGCTTGTTGGTGTTTGAAGTAGCGTTTGCTAAGCTGGTTATTGCCAACGGCGACAGGTTTATTAAATTTTCGTTTTTCAATTTACGCCTTCGCTGAGTTGGCTCTTCGGAGTTTCATGTGATCAAGTTTGTAAGCTTGAGTGGACAGCAATAAATTTCGAAAGATGAGAAATCGATTAGCTCTTTATTTTGCTTGAGTAATTTGCTATGGTAAATAAGACCTTTGATATGATTACTTACACCAAATACATGTTCTATAAATAGTTGATACATGAATGTAGCATTTTCTCACTAATTTCAGGCCGCTCTTTTAAATGCATTCCTTCTACAGCTTCAACATGGTGTTAAGCAACTTTTTCATTCCCATGAAAAATGGTCGCACAGACAGAGGAAGGCTATGCTGCTGAGTGCTGTTGATTTTTTCTGATTCAATATTGCCCAGCAACTTGTAAAAACACGCTTAAGACGCTAGGATTCATTTACATGGACAGGGATCATATCATCTCAGTCGTGTTTAGCAAGCTTTTGGAATTATTCAGAGTGCTGGACCTTTGTGAATAGGAGAGAGAACAATAGACCATAGGTTGCAGTGCAAAACTTCAATTATTTTCTATCCATCTATCTGCTACTGAGTGAGGCCTGATCATGGTGGCGCTGATATTTTGAGAGAAAGAGAGAGAAGTAAGGATGAACGCTTGAAGTCAGATCGTTTTAGACAGTCAGAGCGATCAGAACTTACTGGAACTGCCTTCGAAAATTGCAATAAAAATATTGAACGAAGAGAACCCTCGAAATATATTTATATCTAAATATGTGTACAATCAAATTACTTAAAAGTTCATTATACACTAATGCAGAGTTTTCCCCTTCAAGGACACGCCTTTAGGTGCAATGATAGAATGTTATTTCCAACCCTCGAATGGCGTTCTTAGTTCTTATGTTCACCGTAATGCAGGCAAAAAAGCTCGTTTCCATTCCGTGTTTTAGTACCGAAGTACCTGTACTAGGAGGCCAATTAGCCCTTTATATTCCTGCAATATGTGTGCCCAGCAATCCAAACCCCCTCTCTGATGTAATGTTACGTTCAATCTTTGATCAATCATTTGAAAATATAGCGGCTTTAACTGACGGTGTACACAAAGACCATGGGGATTCGACTAGGCGCTGTTGGCAGCAACTCAGACGGAACTACATGGCCCATTTTACGTCGAGGTCTTAAATTGAAAGCGTACAAAATACAGCCAAGAACAGTAGCCGATCGACCATTCCAAGCGACATCGCTTCGCTGTATGCGCTCTTGAAAATTTCCAAGAAGATACGATGTTTTCGAGTCAAATTATATTCAGCGAGGAGGCCTGTTTGTGGCTCAACAGGTTTCTAAACAAGCAAACTTGCCGCATGTAAAGTCTAATGTCTATATTGTCCCGCTTCGCTTCAGGCCTTGGAGAAAACATAACGTGTGTCATTCTCCAATTACCAGTTGAAACATTTCAAAGATTTAATCCTTAAAAAGTAAATGTCAAGTAATGTTCTTTCGAATGGTAGTAAATGTTATCCATTTAACTTGAAGTCTCTCTTTTTTCCTTTAAAAAAGAAGGGGATCTAAATAAGGATACCCATTTAAGTTGATCCCAAAATTGAATAAAATTTTTTTTCCTAAATACCCAATGTAGTAATCAATCTGATTCCACCACTTATGAAAGTTAGTCATGGTTTTATTTTATTGAAATCAGGAAAGAATTTCGAGCGAAAAATAGTGTTAATGAAAATTAAAAACACTCCCCACAACTTCTTCATGTACTCAATAAAATGTTGTCTGTTCAACTGAATAATTTTAAAGAAATCGTGTTCCGTAAACGTATTCGAGTACTTAGTGTCTTAGTAAAATTGTAAAAATTTATTTCCTTAAAAAATCTTACTAGTCAGAACGGATTTGGTAACTATGGTTCCATAGTAAAGAGCCATATTTCAATAAAGACCAAATTGAAGTTGTAAAAATAGTTGTAAAAAGGATAAGGTTCTCACAAATGTTTGGACCGTCGTTTAACAAAACTAAAATTAATTTTTGCTTTTAACCTTTTGTGTTAAATTGAAGACGAACATTAAGTTGGAGTAGTAACAGGCAAATCAAAAATGAAAATAACTCGATATAGACTATGGTTTTGTGGTTTCATAAAGATCTGGAGAAGCATTTCGTCTTACATGTTTTGAAACGACAAAATATTTCTGCTATAGAGTATTATATTTTTATTCATCTAAGGGTTGTACGTATCACCTAAAAGTAATCGAGAAGATATAAGGTTATATATAATATATATAAATGATCACGGCGACAAGAAAAGTTGAAACCCGGTGGACTGTCTGTCTGTATATCCGAACATCCGTCCGTCCATGCAAGCTGGAACTTGAGGAAAAATTGAGATATCTTGAAGTGACTTGATATACAGGATGACAACAATAGTGTGAAATCTTATGAAAAGGACGCTCATTCCCCATATAAAGGTACTGCTCAAAACTACTAAAAGCGCGACAAATCAATAACTAAATGCTCCAGAAATGTAAAAATGATGGGCGTGGCACCGCCCACTTTTTGGTGAAATCCCCTATCTCGGAGCCCGACTGAACGATTTCGACAAAATTTGTAACGTAGCATTCGCTTTATATTTCTATGTGGCTCTGCGAAAATGAAAGAAATCGGACAAAAACCACTCTTACTTTCCATATAGCACAATTTTAAATTCCATTTAATTCTTTTACTTTGCTGTACAGAAATAAAGAAGCAATTAATATAATTGGATTAAACTTTGCACAAATAATGCCTTCAATGTATGCCACTTTATGACAAAAAATTGTTGAAATCCAATCAAAACTGTGCAAGACCCCAGGTACCGAATATGTGGATCGCAGTACCTATAGTTGACATTTGATCGAAAATATTAGTCAATGTGTGAGAAATGCAATAGAAATTCAGACAAAATACTATTACTGCAGTAATAATTCTGTGTATCCGAAATGGATGGAAGCGGGTTAGTACTTCCCTGAGCCCCGTATACCTAATATAAAGATTTTCGAACTTCCTGGTGACTTTATGCTGGATATATCGGCCAATATTCGAGTTATCTCAATCAAAATTTCAGAACATGTTTAACTCATAACAGTTAATTAGTGTGCTTTATATGAATATAATTGAGCGAAAACTTGAACTAGCCCCCATCTAACCATTATCTGGATTTTCAAGCATCAGCCCGAATATACACACATATATGTAGGTCAGTGTATAAGTTATACATGGTGTATGTATATATAAAATTGCTTGAATTCCGATCCTCTGGTTGACGTTTTACATCGTAAGATATTTCCCTGGCTTTGATATTTGCAAGTTGCCAGAGTACAAAATGTTCGGTTGCACCCGAACTTAGCCTTTTCTTACTTATTGTTTTATCAGTATGGGTACATGTAAATTTTTTAATATACAAATATAACACAATTCTTATTTACCCTATTATACAAGGAATAAGTAACAAGATTTGAATCGAACCATGATGACAACCTTTTGTTATATCAAAAAACGGAATGAAATTCAATATCAGAGTCCAGCGATTTACTTTATAGAAAGCAAACTTGTTCTCCCTAATACCCTTTGACATGTAGATCGAAAATTACCTAAAATGAGTTGATGTTGAGTTCTCTTTACGAAATCCGTGCTAAAATGAACTTATTTGAGCTATCGAAAGAGTAATTGGATCTCAGATAGCAGCTACACAAGTTGAGGTAGTGTCGCTGATTTAACGTTCCTCTATAGTTTTCAATGCATGGCCAAAATGCAGTCTTACAAAATTAAAAATGTTACGTTTAGTCTTATTTAAAATCATTTATATTTATTCTACTCTCTTTCGAGCATCGCTCGTGTCTTCTATCTGTCCCACATACGTTCACAATCTTTAACTAATTGGAATAATCTCAGTTACATATCGTAAGCTCAAAAAAAAAAAATAAAAATAAAAATGACTTCAGCCAGAACTGTGTCAGTTATGTAACAAAGTTTTTCGATTAATAACTAATTTAATCAACAAAGTGTCATCAAATAAATTTGCATGGCAATATAAACTCGGTTTTTATCTTGTCATTCATTTTTTGCTGGCCATTTGACCAATTATTTACAGTATTTTAATGAGTTTATTGAAATTTTTGATACAATTACAGAGTGAAAATGAACAAAACARAAAAAAAAACAAAAAAAAAAAATTAAAAATTATGAAAGTTTGAAATAAAAAAAAAAAAAAAAAAACAGAAAAAAAAACAAAAAAAAAAAATTAAAAATTATGAAAGTTTGAAATAAAATATTTTTGTATAATATTATTCTATAGTTGAGTGGTATGAAGAGAAAAATGAATTTTCAAACAATGCTCTACATAAGTATGTAAGTGTATTTATTTATTTGTGAATTGTGAATTGTGAAATAATTGCCTCTTGTTACAATATATGTACATATATAGTTTCATACATTTGTATATACATAGGTATACTAGGAAGGGTCCGAAATGTGGCAGAAAAAAATGTTGGGACAAATTTCGCAAATTTCAATCTCTGCTTTTTAACAAGCTGTGTGTCTCTTTTGTTTCTAATTTTTGCATTAGGATGGTTCTTAAATGTAACTGATTAAGAGATAAGAACGATACCTACCTGATCACTTCTTCACCGGAAGTATAATATAAACACATAGGTCTCACATATAGATACTTTTTGAAATCACTTTTAGGGTGGCACACAATTTTATAAATCTGAGTATGGTGCTTATGGTACAAATATCATTGCCCCACATTTTCGATACCGATTAGTGTCACTATCTAAAATACTCTGAAAAGACCATAAAATTTAAAATATTTTGTCTGTTAATCTATTAAGGGCAAGTAGACTACTCAGATCCTGATGGAGCTTTTGGTATTGCTCAACGTCAGATTGCACAGCCGTGTTCGTTTTGCGGGGATAAGAAATTCAGACGTTGTGGCACAAAAGCAAAAAGTTCTGTCAAAGTTTGCCTTGAAATCGACGAAAAGGTGGCGTGCGTCGATTCTCTTTTCATCTGGGCAGTTGATGATTTTCTAGGCCAATTGTAGTTGCGAGGTAGGCAGTCTATTTTCTCTCTCAAAAAAAATAAAAAAAAAAAAAGGTGGGTTTCTTAGTCAATCTAGGATCTTTACGCATACGCATTGTCTAGACTACTGGATATGTGTCTTTCATCTATGACAACATGAACGATCTGGTTTGTGATCCGGAGGCAGCCAGTCGCTTGATGAATTTCCCTATGTTGGAAAGTAGTACTTAGAAAAGAAGTCGATCCGCCTCAACCCATTTGGGAATTTTCATCATGAAACTTTTATTTTCACATAACCTCACAAAAAAGAATTTAGTTAGTACTAAATATAAAGTTATAATAAATATATCAATGCTAGGAGAGTTTGCTTCATAAAATGGGTGTCGTCTTTTGGGAAACAGAGGACATGGTTTAGACTTTTTACTGGTTTTCACGGGCTATTTTATGCCTTTCGGCCGGTTCAGATAGTCAATCTGTTGTCATATAATGACTTTTCATGGATTTGGAACAGCAATATCGTATATAATCTCCCGCTAATAGCGTGAATATCTGAATAACATATCTTCTTGTATATGATATAACGATAGTATCACTCACTCAGTGAGAGAAATTGCTAAAGCTTGTTAAATTGCTGCATTAAGAGTCACCCTAATAGCAGATGAAACCTGTTTATTGCACATTTCACACGAAATTTTTGACTTAATTGCAGTTTAAGTATTTACAGTTATAATTAAAAATATTTACACACAGCCATCTTTGGCATTCATGCAGGTAGATACATATGTATTTATACACAACATTTTGTGGGCGTTTACAGTTATGAACTATGCTATATATATAAATATTTTTATGACACAAATATTTTGTTGCCTATTTTCAGTTAACGATTTTTGCTCAAAATTTAATGCTCATCCATACATGCATACATATGTATATGTAAATAAAAGTTTATTAACTGTATCACCTGTGCTATTTGCTAATATGCGACCACTCATTAACCTTCTGCCTGCTGTTGCGGTCAAACTACAAACACACACACACACACGTGCGCACAAACACCGAGAAATATGATAATTATTAGAAATCAAATGCATTTATTAATAAACCAATAAATTATGTATTTAACAAAAATCATAAATTCTCAACACGCACTCACTTGCACTTTTTGCGCGATTTCCGCGTTCCTGTTGTTGTTGGAGCAGCTGTGAAAGCGCTGCAAATTTGTTAATTGGAAAATGTTTTTGCCTTTTTTTATTTAACGCTTTGCTGCATTTTTTCTCAGCACTAATTTCCAGTGCAGTAAATTAAAGTCAGCTAATTGACATTTAATTATATTTTTTGTTATTGCTTTTGTTTTGTTTTGTCGCATTTGATGCCACACACTTGCTGAGGGTCAATTATGCTCCGAAAAATTTATTTATTTACCATACAAACCGATAATTGTTGTTAACTTTTTGCAATGACCAACGCCGCTGGCCACTAAAAGCTATTTGACATTACAATTGTCATAATTCACGTGATTTTTTGTGACTTTCGAATTATGTTTGTTTATCAAAGAACTGCTTTCCAATTAATGTTCGCATTAACACCGAATAATTCCAAGGGCTCGTTTGGAAAATTTAAAATTTGTGAATTTGTTGAGACAAAAAGCTCCACGTTCCCAAGAATTAACAACAGTGATTAACAAATGTACCCAGTACAATCAAGGCTCAAAAAAATGTTTGCCGTTGACCCGGGGCGTCCAAGAAAAAAATAATGCTTTGTCCGCTAGCTACGCCATTTGTCATTAAATTGGAATTTTGTGTTTGCTCCAGTAGTAACAGAAGCTCTTTAGTTGACTTGACTTCGCAAAGCCGCTGTATCATACACAAAAACTCTCTGACCAAACCTTTCCCACGACAGTCGGATTTACGTAACCGGAACGTATGCGGATTTTTATCCGGCCAAGGACTGTGAACTCGACAACAACCACCAACTCAGTGGACAACTACTCTATTCTTTCTACTTCAGGCATACCGAAATTTTCCAACCAACGCAAAAATTTAATTTTCAATAAGTTTCAGCGCTTCGTTAAATCGTTATTGATCGTTAGTTATCGGCTAGCAAAAAGTCTTATGATAAAGCGTTTTTATACTTGTTGCACGTATGCCGTACGTGCTTCTTGGAATGTGGCCTCTTCCTGTTTAAGTATCTACGATTTTGAGTGCTTGAAAACTATGGCTTCGGATTCTGGCAGCAGCGACTGTACAAAGTAACTTTCAAAATGTGTTATGTATACGATATAGATTCTACACACTAACACTTTCATAATACCTAGGCACATCTACATAGAACAACGTCCGAGCAAACTCGTCTTAATAAGCGGTGTTTCAACTCGGTTTCGCAGATTCGTCTCTGTAAAATACAAGTGCTCTCCGTTTTGGAGGTGCACAGCAAGATAAATCATTTTGGGTGACTTTCATGTAACGGTAAAACCAGAATTCTACATGCCGCTACGTTACTACTTACAAATCGGTCCGCCCAAAACATCTTGATCTCATCCATTGTAATAGAAAACTGAAATTATGAATCGCATACAGCTGACAACGTGGTTTGCCCTAACGTGTCTGACCGTTCAAGTCAAGTTTTTGTGATGCTCCTGACTTCGACTTTTCGTCTAGTGATTGACGCGAGTAGGTTTATGTTGAAAACTAATCATGTCTTCTTGTACTCTCTAATATTTTTGTACGTAAGAATTGGTCGTCATTTTAATTGAAAGAGTTATGTACAATGTTCTCCGAAATAAAATAAAACCTATATATTAATCCCGAGTGTCAGCTAACTCCATACCATATATTATTAAATCTTTGTAGCCATTTAGTTCTGAAAAAGTAACAAACATACACACTAACAAACTTTCGCCTTTATAATAGTGGTGTGATTATAGCTGTTCAATTTTTTGTTTCTGTACGTGAGCATTTTTAAAATAGGTCTTTTACACTCAAGTATGAAGAATGTTCCCCTCGCGTCAGTTACAATTAAAGTGGTTAATCATTGTGTTATTGTTATTATTATTCAAAATTATGAAAAATATTTAACTCAATTGAAACTATAAATTTCTAATGAATACCAAAAAATACCGATTCGATAATTGCGATAAATGGGCATCAAAACTTAAGGAACTTCGAGTAAAGTAAGCTAACCATAACTCTAGCTTACAATTGTTTTGTGACTGTGATGTTACAGGCACTTCATTTCTGATTTGGGATTGCTAGAACCGCGTGATTGTAAAAATATCCTGACATGAGTTGCAATTAAGTCGCAAATTTTCTTTCAGATTTCTTTTTAAAAGTATTAAAACTACTCCAGTTAAGAATTATGAACAGAAGCTACTACTATTTCAAATTCATAATTTCCTTATATATTCTTTATAAAAATTAAAATCTGGGAGATTTTACTAATGAATCAAGAAGTTATCGAAAATATAAAAAAACCGTAGTAGATTTACTAAAAAAAAATATAAAAATTTGCTTTTTATCGCATCGAAAATATATTAAGGCTTAAAAACTTAATGAAAAAATATTTATATTTAACTTAAAATTAAAAATTTTCACTTTTATGAAATTTGAAATATCCATATAATTACATAAAAAAATTTAAATCTACTGGATATAGAAACATTTTATTAAAAATAATTTAATAAATTCATTTAATCTTTTAAAATACTTTTTTTAGAAAACTACACAAAACTATACCATAACAAGTAAGGAAGGGCTAAGTTCGGRTGTCACCGAACATTTTATACTCTCGCATGATAAAGTGATAATCGAGATTTCAGGCGTRGTTGTGAACCGATTGCACCCATATTTGATACATGTCATCAGGGTGTTARGAAAATATTATATACCGAATTTCATTGAAATCGGTTGAGTACTTCCTAAGGTATGGTTTTTGGTCTATAAGCTGTCTCTTATACACATCTAGATGTGTATAAGAGACAGGTATATGGAAATGCCTAAAACAAACGACTCTGTACAGTTTGGTTGACATAGCTATAGTAGTCTTCGATATATGTACAAAAAAGTTAGTAGGGGGCGGGTCCACGCCCGCTTTTCCAAAAAAATTACGTCCCAATATGCCCCTCCCTAATGCTATCCTTTGTGCCAAATTTCACTTTAATATCTTTATTTACTTAGTTATAACACTTTATAAGTTTCGGTTTTCGCCATTTTGTGGGCGTGGCAGTGAGCCGACTTTGCCCATCTTCGAACTTAACCTTCTTATGAAGCCAAGGAATACGTGTACCGAGTACCAAGTTTCATCATGATATCTCAATTTTTACTCAAGTTACACCTTGCACGGACGGACGGGCAGACGGACGGACGGACATACAGACATCCGTATTTCAACTCTACTCGTCACCCTGATCACTTTGCTATATATAACCCTATATCTGACTCTTTTAGTTTTAGGACTTACAAACAACCGTTATGTGAACAAAACTATAATACTCTCTTTAGCAACTTTGTTGCGAGAGTATAAAAAGCAGCGACATCACTAATAAAATCAAAAATATTAATTTCGAGAAATACACCAACTTATTTGCTGTTTTTTCAACGGATCAGATGGATAGACTGATCAAATTTTATTTAAAAAATTATCTAAATAAAAATCAATAGAATTTAAGGGGTTCCAGAAGATGCTTGGGGTGAAAACAGCCTTTAGTTAAAACCTTAACTTAGACCTAGGAGGAAGGAAAAAATATTGAAAATTTAATTTTTGGCAGACATTTTTATAACAAATAAAAATTTCAGTGAAAATTTAGTGACATTTTTTTTCAAAGAGTTGTAATCGAACAAAAAAAATAAAGTCCAAATGCAAGTTTTTAAGAATTATACCTCAAAGACCCGTGTAAAATTAAAGTAAGTCTTGCCAATCCGCGCACAAGTTCTCAAGGCTGTATTTCCGAAGATACAAGGTGCGCTCCAAAGTAAATAGGAAAAGAAAAAAAAACAGAACAAATTGTTTTGTCTTCAAAATTAGTTTATTTTATTCAAAAAAGTCTCCTTCTGCTTCAAAACAGCTTTAACTCGTTGGCCGGTATGGCCGCCAGTATGCCGGTGCCACTTGAATGAAAAAGAAGTGCCACGGTGCCATATCAGGTGAAAACGGGGAGTGGTAATTGGTTAAAATGTGATTTTTGGTCAAATAATCGTCCTTAGAATGTTGGATTCTGAGCAATTTTTGGTTGTCAGTCTATATGTGTGCGGAACAAACTGTGCACACACCCTTCGTAAATACAAATGTTCAGTGAAAATACGTTAAAGTGAAGTTCTGGAGATGTCCAATTTCATTTTCATGAGTTTCTATGATGATTTCTTCTGAGTTTTACGTACAGTTTCGATGGAATTTCCGATAATCACGGATTTTGATTGTCCCACAAGTTGATCGTCATTTATGTCCCCACGATCACTTTGAAAACGTTGAAACCACTCATTCACTCTTCTTTGTGGTAGACAATCATCGCCATAAACTTGTTTCATCAATTGAAATGTTTCGGTAAAAGTGTTACCAATTTTAAAATAAAATTGAATGTTGGCTCTTTGTTCAAACTTCATTTTCGAAACGTTAACACAAACATACTGACACTTAAAACGCGGTAACTTCACTTCCAATCTATTAAATATCACAAAATTTTCACTGGATAATCGATAAAAATAGTAGATTCTAATTTACTAGTAGACATATAGATGACGCCACAAGGGACGCGAGATTCAAAAATACCTGTTTACTTTGGAACGCACCTTGTTTAACTCATATCAACTTGAAAATTTAGGACAATATTCTAGAGATGTGGCAGAATTTAAGAAGACAATAAAAAAATTGGTTTTTTGAAGCCCGTAAACCCATATAACCCAGTAAGACAGTCATTTAGTGTCACAAAAAAAAAAAAAAAAAAAAAAAATTTATTGTTCATATTTCCGTGGGTTTTATTTGTAGGGTTAAATATCAACCAAAACTTTAATGAATAACAGTCTTTCGTATTGCAGCCCTACATTTTAATGGTGAAGCTAGTTCATCTTTAAACGAGCTTTTTTTAATTTACTTATTTTCATTTTCCTTGCGTTTGTTAAATTTAAATGAATGATAACTCAGTGACAAATAATCGCATTATTTTTGCTTTCATGTTCTGTATATAGTTCTCTACACTTTTTGATCTGATCAAAAATCGAAAAAGAAAATTTTTTGTTAAAACAGCCATGATGTCAATTTCGTTTTTTTCGAACGCATATTTTAACGAGAATATTTTCTAGAACAGAATTTATTTTGGTTTCAAACATGGCGAGGGCCGCCATCAAAGGAGCAGAGTAGTAGTGCCTTTTTTCGCTGTCGGAAACCTTGTGTAAGTCGAAAAATATAAAAATTTTTTGGATCCACATAAAAATTGTTAAACAATATTTTTTAGCGTAAAAATATAGGCAAAATTAAATTTTTACTGACATTAATCGCAATTATGAAAGCCCAAGATTACATTTGCTAAACAGGCGCTGTCAAAATGCGCCTAAAAAATATACATGTCGTCCATCATGCATGCATCACAAACGCTTTGGCCACACCAAAATGCACAGCGTGAACAGCTTTCAAGCAGCGGCTTGTCAATCAAAAAATTTCGAAACGCATTTAGTAGTACACTTTAGCTGACACATTGACATGAATTGTTTGCACCTTTCCACTTTCGACGATTCTCGTGACCTTGTTGTAGTAGAGTGCGCGCTTGCGAAGACCGCCGCCGATCAATCATGTGCGCGAGCGCTTTCAAATAAAGCCACGTGACTGCATTACAGGTAAAGTCAATTATTACATAATAGCTATGAATTCCACGTACATAAGTATATTCAGCTGACGTCAGTGAAAAATGCAAACCTTCAAAGCTGCTTGCGTTCTTGCTAGTCCCCCTCCCCTGCTGTGCTCCTCACTTGAACGCTCGCCTCGCTGATGATGAATGAGCCGCAACATCCTATTTAGCTCCTGTTATATAATAGCGGCTGACTTTCGTTCTTTTACTACTTTTACATGTGCACCTATCTGTGTGCATGTGTGTGTGAATCATACCATCAACCAGCAGCCAAATGCTTCTACTTCGAGCTCATTGACAGACTCTTGACTTCAAATTGACACACACTTAAGTGGTTCTCAGTTAGCGCTGCAATTGAAGTAGGCAAAAAAGGAGAGAAAAATGCCAACAACAACAACAACAAAAATTCAGAAATTAAAAAAACAAAGACATACACACATGCGAATACTTGGTTGTCATGTCAACCAAAATCGCTGTGCCAATGCATGGCGAATTTTCTGTGGGTCTCTATGTCAGCGTATCCTGTAAGAAGCAGCAGTAAACACATGTGTGTTGGTGTGTGTATAGCTTTAAGTTTAAGTACATATGTGTGTGTGTGCTTAAGTAGCATGACAGTAACGGCTTCCGTTTCAAGGCGTGTCTCTGAATTTTGTGTAAGCTCGTCATTTCTTTTTCTCTGCCGGTCCGCTGCAAAATTTCTGCTTGGTTGCTAATCTTAACTTCAGCAACTAAGTAATCTCTGAAAATTGATGAGTATTGCAAGGAAATTTCGTAGGAAATTAAAAGCATTCATGCAGCATGGCCGATTTGCTTGCTTAAGTTAGATATTATAAGAAGGGCTTGCTGTGATACCCTGTGTAAAGGGTAGCTAATTATTTACATTTAATTTAATATTTTTTATATGCTATTTGTTGCGTGTTTGGCCAAAATTGAACATAAATACATTAAAAAAATTTGTAAAATTCGATAAACACTACTGAGGTCAACTGGCATAAATAAATTTGCAGACAAAAAACAGGGAGACCGAAATACGTGAGTACGAAGAGATTGCCAGGCTGGCTGGAAGGGGTAATGTTCTAAACCCAACGAAAAGATGCGGCGACTAACAGAAATATTTAAGACTGGAGCATACCTTTGTAGAACCACCAGAGGTGATCTAGTGACACCAGGAGATGGTGGATCAAATTCCCAAATCGATGACGATAGAATGAATCGAAATATGAAAGATTAAAGCCCATCGTCAACTAACTGATAGGATTTCATAAGTAAGGTCTTAGACATGAAAATCAACAACTTCCCAGATAATCACCATGTGTGAAATCTTGGCAAACGACCGACACACATCACCTCCGTGGATTTTAAAACGGCACGGCACGGCACGAAAATAAGTTGCCTTTATGTCGATATGTCTGGATTCGGTATCCCCGCGAAACTTATAAGGCTGTGTAAACTGACGTTGTGCAATAAAGAAATATCCGTTAGGTTCGGAAGCACCTCTCTATGCCGTTCGATATCAAGAAAGGTTTGAGACAAGATCCCCAACGTACGGATTCTTCAATTTACTGCTGGAGCGAATACCTCAAGCTGCAAAGCTGAATAGAAAAGGTATAATCTTCTACAAGAACATACAACTGCTGGCGTATGACGATGATAACGATATTATTGGCTGTAACAACCGCGCCCTTAGTTCTGCTTTCTCTAGGTTGGTCAAAGAAGCGAAGGGTCTAGTTGTGAACAAGGGCAAGATGAAGTATCTTCTCTCTTCAAATAAACTGTCGTCGCATTGGCGTCACTATCTCAGTCTCAGTCTCAGTCACATCTTCGATCTAGGATGAACACCAACAACAACGTCAGACTCAAAATCACAGCCCAGAAGAATCATGCAGTCTCACAAGTCTAGCGCTAGCTGAGCTCAATTTAGATTTAATGAATAGTGTACTGAAAGCTCATGAACCCCTACAGAACTTAGCGAACCATACATACATATATGGGGTCTAAGGCTTTAACCCTCATTAGCTGTTGCAAAATTGCTTCTAACAACAAACAATCTTAAACTTTTTTGTCAACTGAAGAAGAAAATAAATATTTTCACTATATCTGGCATTAAAAAGGAGCAAATAATTTAAAAGCTTTAACGGCAAAGAGGATTTCAATTGACTTTTTTTGATTTCAATATTTAATGTTGATGTTTATTTTACATTTTAATTCTTTGCTCGATCTCAAAATGACAGAAAGCATATCATTGCGGCAAAAGAGTTTAAGGCTTTGTGATTCCTTGCACGCTATTGGAGTACAGAATTTCATTTCCTTTGGAACAAAAATAAGAAAAATAAGACTGAAACATATAAGATTTCCGTAGTATATACGTATATACCCTACAAGAACGATGATAATCATATGATCAATCATATGACAATCACTAGTGACACAATTTTCTGTCACTGGCTCAGTGCAAGTTTCTATTACATTTTGTGTAAGTTTCTATTACATTTTTAAGAGCAATATGAAAAAGTTGACAAAAACTTTTGTATACATGTGATATTGCATTTCTTTCTTACATACTGGGTTTAACAACCTGAACAACATATAGCTACACTGCTCACTCCAACGGTGTTTAGAATAAAAATTTGTGTCATTAATGATATAAATCTCTGTCATGAATGCCTGTTATGCTTGATGTCAACATCGTGCATGTGCGTCAATCACATCTGATGTTAATATCATGCAGTTGTGACAATCATATGTGATGTAAAATTCAGGCATGTGTGACTATCACATCTGATGTAAATATCATGCAGTTGTGACAATCATATATGATGTAAGCATATGTAAAAATGTTATTAATTTATTGCAATTTAGTTTATTTAGAAAAAATTAAATTCATTTTAATTCATGTAATATTCATTCATTAATTCATCTTATAAAAAAATTGTACAAAAATAAAAAAAAAATTTATGTAAAATTAAAGTTTCATGTTTTTGTTTTAATTTGTTTAGTTTTTAAATTTAATTATGGTTTCCGTTTGTTTTTTAAATAAGTATAAGTATATATATATATTATATTATATTAATTATATTAGGTTAACATCATAAAAATGTACAGTATTGTTAAAATGTCGTGCAACATATTGCATTTGGAGTTTATTGCTTAACATATGAACAATACTGTATATTTTTTATGATGTTTTATATTTTTTATTATATTGCATTTATATACAGTTTTGGTCATATTAATAAAACCAAAATTGTATATTAAATTGCTAAAGTTGTGGAATTGAAGGTGGAATGTGCAAATCAGTGGTTAATGGGAAAATGTGATAAAAAGATGGTGTAAAAGTGGTATTAGCAAATATTTCTCTTCGATAGGAATACAAAAAAAAAAATCAATGTTTTCGATAGGAACTGTTAGCATTTCTTCATCTAACTCACTGCCAACTACAATCCCTAAGCCACTTGACGATTCAACAGGTTCATTAAAGTTTCTTTCAGTCTTTCTAAAAACTTTGCAGACAATTTCATTCATAGTTTTCGAAACGATACGCTAAAAAAGAATCTAATGGCCCAAACTGTTTCACGCAATATACCAAGTAACCAATTCATCACCATATAAAATTCCAAAAATATTGACGAAATCTGTTAGCATTTGTAGCATTTGTTAGCAATACTACTATGTAACAGCAGAAAGTGGTAGTATTGATAAGAATATAAGTAAGAACGATATATACCAGAATAAAGCAAAAACTGCCTAAACTCAGTCGATTTCCAATTATGAATCTCATCTAAWCTTCTAGATATGCGGCCAAACTCTGATGGGATAAATGTAGAGACATAGTCAAGCTTTCCGTTAATAATAGTATGATTGGCCTTTTTTGTTGCAAGTTTAAGTAATTTCCTTGTTACTCCTAAGTCGACTAAGTGCATACTATGAAGGGGAAACTGAGAAACCATCCCAAAATCTGATTCTTCCAAAATGCTCATTTTGAATTTGAAATCTTCCAAATTATGCGCAGGATTTGAGCGTAACATAAACGTTGTATCCGATCTTAAGGAACCGAGGTTGTTTTGAAAACATACTCTATTTTTTTGGTAAGTACCTTCCTGCCAGCATTTTGGACAACCATTTTTGCCGTTGTGTGATATAACACCTGATACAAAAGCCCTCGCTGGGGAGTCACAAACAAAAAGACGAATGATAAATTTTAAAACGTTTGGCTTAAATCCAACTTTAATGCCTGTTGCCCTTAGCGACACGACCGCGGCACAAAATTCGGACATGAATAGATCTATATAACTTGGCTTCTTGAACCCGGAATAGCATGCTATCATAAACGGGCTTATATTAGGGAAACCTACAACTGAACCCAACTGAACAGGGTAATACCCTGTTTGAACTTTCATACAATTTTAACCCATCAACTCCTATATCTAAATAAACCTCATTTTTCCCTTCCAAGTAATTAAACGGACTTGAAACAAAATAGTTTTGAATTCCTAGGTACAAAAATTCTYCATCTTGCATTTTAGTGATATTTATTTTTTCTTTACCACTATTTAATAGTGTTTTTGCAAATAGTGGCATACCATCAACACCTACTTCGCGCAATGTTTTTAGAAGACCTTCTAAAGCGATTTGCGATAAGTTGTTTCTGATAGCCCACGATTAGATTTCCTTGCATTTATTTATTTCGCCACTATTTTCTGAAACGGCTATAGAACCCTTCGGGCTCAGAATCCGTACCTACATCGCTAGAAATGCTCAAAGTATCACTAACATCACTTTCGTAATTTCCTACCACTGAAGGATCAGGTTCCCTATTGCTTACAAGAGGAATCCTTTGAAAAAACGCAATAGAACTTACACTTCCACTTTCACTTTCACTTTCCCCTTTCAAATATTTTTGGATAACTTTTATGTTGGACTGGAAAGTCCTTTTTTCTTTAGAAAGACAATTATCAAAATGTCTTCTTTTCATTTCACTTATTTTTTTATTTTTTCAAAATATATTCCACTTCGAAATATATTAACTTTAATTTTATTTCACTTGCACTTGTTTTCTTCTACCTCCACTATATTTTCGCGTTTAATAAGAATAAGATATCTTGGAAGCCGCCGCATTTTTTCGTAGAATTTTCTAGCATTACAACGGCTGATATACATACAGTGTATGTATGCATGTATGTTTACACTGTGTGTGTATCAGCTATTTCAGTTTTGCACGTGCCCGAAAGAAAATAATCTGAATCGTCTCTTTCTTACTTGTGGATAGGTATACAATAATTTCTGAAGTCTATGCATTTGTGTTAGTGAGAAAATTGCTATTGTTTTAGTTCCTATCATTCAATTCTTGTAGAGTAGGTATTCCATGTCATGTATTAAAAGGAGGCATGACTGTAGTTAAAGGAAATATTACTTTAGTAAGAAGAATTTCAAACCCAGGGATTAAGTAGTAGCAGTTCGTACCTCTAAACTTTTTATCACAATCGCATACTAAAATAGGTTCACTTAGTGATGTGACTTTGGTGGTGTAAACGGAAAGAGCATTTGTTTAGCAAGGTAGCGTGTAGGGCAGGAAGCTTTCAGTTGAGTAAATTGAGTGAAGGGAGAACTCTTGCGAAGAGAGTGGTGTAGTATATGATCTTAAGAAACATTGATACGCTAAGGTCAATAGTTAAGCTCTCAAGCGCTGAGGTTGGGAAGAGATCGCACAAATATTACTTTCTTTTAAACAAATTGCGCTACAGGCAAATAAGTATGAATTTTTTTTGGCTCACTTGTATATTTTGTAGGCATATAAGTACATACATATAAATAGATAATTTAATAAATAAAAAAGATTTATCTTTCACATTAGTCCGAAGAAAGTGATCCCTTTCTTAAGCCAAAATATGCACTTCACTTGAAAGCAGGCATTAAAACTGAGTGAGAGATCTAAAGCGTCTTATTACGTTTGACCAAGCGTGTTACTTGATTCTTTTTCATTTCTTTTGATCACTTCACTTAACCGAAAAGCTTGGCTAAACGAATTAAACTCTCTTATCTGTGAATTATTGACAATGCCTTATAATAAGTCAATAATTCTCAATCAAAGCGCAAATAATATGATTTAGTAATATTGCCCCCCCGGTTACTTAGCACACACAGTCACACATACATGTAGTTCTGCTGGACGGACTTACACTTGCGGTCAACCAAGAACAAATTGTCACATGTGGCACTTAGTCGTATACTTGTGTGTGCGTGTGTTTGTGTCTGTAACTCAATAAGTGCTAGTAAATTGAAGAATGCTTATCGACATGAAAATTGGGTTATGCGGCAACGGGAAGGGAGCGCGCGGATGTGTTACCGGAAGAAAGCCGTGAATTTTGTAACAATTTATTACAAAGTGGATATGGGCGACATGTTGGCTACAGGTTACCAGCACACATATACATTTACCGTTATGTAGCTGCCCATATATCTAACTCCCGAAGTGAAAGCAGACAGCCGACCTCTATTTCCACTTGAAGTTTTCATTCTCGTCTTACAATTGAAGCACTTTACTACATTCTATTCTTTTTGGTCGCCTTGCTTAGTCTATTTGATTTTAGATATCTGCTTTGCACTTTCAGAATTTATCGTTATTTCTCTATTTTCATTACATTCATTTCCTGTTACCCTTTTTGTGCTGATATGACAACCGTCTAGGCCATTTAGCGCTTGAAGCCAGTTCTGTGATTTAGTTTTCAGTTTTTATTTGAACTTTTTCTTAATTCTCTTTTCTCTTTTTATTCTTCGCTTTCTATGGCAGACAGTGACATAGTGTTTTATGATGGACTATGGCAACACCTGCCAAGTTTACCCAGTGACACTGATATGCCACTTAGTATCTGGCCGCGCCGGAGTTGAGGGCGATGAGGGTGCTAACGGGACACAAATATGGCAAGTGGGTTCAAACGGTGGCGACTGAGTTAGATAAGTTGACAGGTGTTGGCAGACAACACATTAAATATTTACAAATGTTTAGTTGAGTCTAGGTAGAGTAATAAGGGATACAATTTTGTATATATTTGAAAATAATAACGGTGTCTTGGTTTCACGTTGGACTAGTAGTAAATTAACACCCTTTTTCAGGAGTTCTAAGTTATTTAATAAAAAAAAATCGAAATAATATCAAATTAAGTAAATATTTTAGTAATCATAGTTGCAGCTAAACTAGTTAGCAACTAGTTTTTTGGGAGTAGTTGTATTCGTAATTATCTTCTCGTGTCCTAATTAAAAATTATCCTTGTTTGGATTTGCTCCTTAGTTTATAGTACTTGCACATGAACTTTATAAAAGTGAACGAGTTGCAAACAGTTGCTTGAAAGTATAAACATTTATTTTAAACTTTGAATAGCGGTTATTCTCATCATATGTGCTCTTAGATTAAACTAATATGGAGTAAACAACTCTATAAAAATCTAAATCTTCTAAAAACATTCTAGTTGTTAGTCTTTTAACTTGGCAACCCTTACAAAGGTACCCAATTCCACAACATTGCGACAGTCGTTCATCTCTCTCGCTGTTCGGCGCAAATTGGAGGTTCCAGGAGTAGACAGGTCCTTCCGCTGCTGATCTTTTCATCGAAGTGTACGTCTTCCTCTTCCTCTACTTTCACCGTCGGCTAGTGCGTCGAATACTCTCAGACCTGGAGTGTGTTTAAAGGAACATAAATCTTCTGCATAAAGTTTCACTCGAAAACTCGTAACGCGGACTCATCAGATGTGGTCATGGCCCACGACTCCGAAGCATGTAGAAGAACTGCAATGATAGTTGACTTGTAGAATTTGGTCTGTGTTCGTCGAAGGATGACTTTACCTCTCACTTGCCTAATAAGTCCTACAAGCACCTTTTGGCTAGAGTCATCCTCTATGATTTCGAGGATGACATTGTTGTTGGTGTTAATGCTGGTTACAAGGTAGACCAAATTATTCACGACTTCAAGTTATGACTTTCAGTACATCAAAGCAGACGCACAACAAGCAGCCTCTACTTCTGATAGAGAGGAAGAAGTGGTGTGTGTTGTCCACGAGTCTTCCTTAAGATTTGGCGCATGGTAAATGTCTGGTAATTTAGTCAGTTTGCAAGCTTAAAGCCACACTGGTTAAGTCCAACCAGTTTTTTGATGCTGGACCTTAATCATGCACACAGTACGCACCGGTGGAATGCCAGGACTCGGCGATGGAGACTTGCTTCTATGAATTCCACACCGAATTTGCGCGACGTTATATGGGTGCTTAACTCGTATTCCATATGTTTTCAGTGGTCGTCATCAAAATTGTGGTCTCTCATTCTGCTGTATACCAACATACTGGCGAAGGAGCTCCGGGTGGTAAGGAGCTGTTGGCGGATTAAGGCTGCGAGCTCCTTCATGGATGAGATTAAGCTCGAGAGAAGGTCGGTGGAGGTGTTTATTGTCAAGAGGCTTCTACCAACTCCAGTTTCAGACTTCCTGATTGTTACAGTGTCTGAGAGGCCGAGGTTGCACCCTTTCAGGTGGAGGTAAATTTAATACACTGGACTGCAGCCTCCTTCAACGAAATTACTATCCACCTCCATAGCAGGGTGGCGATACTAGTCTGAAGCTCACTAACCGTGCGTTCAGGGCTGGTAAAAGAGTGCTTAACCCAGCTAAGTATAGCGTCTTTATGATGACGAATTTTTACTGATATTTTCAAAATTTGGCAACCCACTTAAAAAAGAAATCAAAAATAGCTTAGCAGTTTGGAAACTTTTCATTGATACAAATATTACCAAATTTTTACGAAATTTGTTCAGACATTTAAAATTTTTCAGTGAATTTTTATGAAGGATTGGTAACTCCGCACATTATATTTGATTCAGAAACACCCTTAAAATCTTATCATATAATTTAGTAGGAGTAAGAAGCGTAAAATATCAGCTCACAGCTTCAAAGTATACAAAGTCGGCCGTTACTCTATTCATCGCACAGCTTCTTCGACCGCATTAACGATATTGTCGCTTCACTTGTTTTTTTTTTTTTTTTTTTTTTTGTGTTCCACTTCTGCATGTTTTATTTTTGGCGGCTCTCACCTTTGCTTTATCGCTGTGCCATAATGGAAAATTGTTGATGTCATTAAATGATTTCCACTTTAGCTTCGCGCCAATTTCGCTCCTTAAATGGGCGGTATTTAGTCGGCAAGCAGCTATTTTATATGCGCTAACACACACACACACACACAAACCCAACCGAAATATTTGTTATCTACAAAGTAAGTGAATTATAGAAAGAAACAACGTAAGTGTTGTTTGTGTGGTTGTTGCATTAAATCAAAGTAAATTATATGTTACATTAATATTGTTATTGTTTTTTGCAGAAAGTACCGTTATTGCATGAAATTAAATTGCATTTTCACGAAAAGTAGGCAAATCTAATAAGGTTACGTATACGCAGTGTTATACCCGCTGTTAGAAACCTGCGTCAGCTAACAATATACATATATACGTTATGTATAAATATATATAGTTATATGTGAATGCTCGTATTGTCTAAAAGCTATAATTACAAGTGTATGCCTGTATGTGTGTGTGCGTGTGTGCATTTGTCGCCATTGGCGCTCATTAAGCTCCTCCATGGCCATTTATCAGCGTATTAACCCATTTAATTTTGTTGCTGCCACAATCGCTGCCGCTGCCGTTGCCGCTTTGTCTTGTTTGCCTACTTGGCGCTCTTGTCGGACAACTAACTAACTAATAGTCTACTATTCGGCAATTATTAACGGGTCTTATGCTTTGCAACTATAGTATATGTAAATGTGAGTATGTGTGTCTGTGGGCGCGATTGTGACTATCTTAATGTGCGTTAAAGGTTAATTGGATTTTGGCATTGTGCCCACCTTAATCACATGCTTAGGCAACGGGTTTCGGTAGACTTCTAAAGACACTGTGAAAAATTGTTTATATAAAATACTGCGACAGAGTAAGTTTTATTAAGTACTTCATGTTTAGTAAGTTATTTAAGGTAAAAGTTTTATAATTTCAGTGTTAGAGACCTTTTTGTGTTCAAAAATATTTCTTTGGGTTCAAAATTTGTTCAAAGCAATGTGATTCGTACTCGCAAAGTACGATTTCAGCGACATGCCGATTTTTACCATTGCTGGATCCGAATCGTATTGTACTAAATAGTACTTCAGCTTTTGAGATATCGATCTGAAATTTTACGTCTTCTTTCTCACCAAGTAACCGCTCATTTGTCAGAATATACCATAGCTGTCATGCAATCTGAATTATTAGAATAATCTACTTGTGTGGAAAGGTTTCTCCTTTGCTAAGATGTCGTGACACGATTTCTGGTACAAGGCAGTGGCGGAATATACTATTAAATTATTTAGATCGGACCACTACTGCATTCATTCTCTCCATTATCTCTTAAAAGTGTTGGCCGCGGCTACGTTGCATGTGTTCCATCGGTTGAGTCCTATTTTCGATGGCTCGTTTGAGCATTTCGACTGGTAGCTAGCGAACGACACGCGTGATGTTTTGATCCAAGGTATGAATTGAAGCGGGATTGTCCATTTACATATACCCATTGAAAAGAGCAGATATGTGATAAAATATTGTCCTGGTGGCCAATTAGCCGGCCCAAATGTGATTTTATCTGCTCTTGGAAGTGCTCTCTCAATAAATCCAATGATTGACGAGATGTGTGGAAAGTGGCGCCGTCTTGTTGAAATCATATGTCGCGGAGATCACGAGCTTCAATTTTATGTGTTTTATGTTTTTTTTATGTATCAAATAGTCGGTTATCACGGCAAGATAACGATCGCCATTTACATCATCATATTTAAAGAAATATGGATTGATGATTCCGCCGGCCCACAAAGCATACCAAACTATTATTGTGTCTAGATGAAATGCAAGCACTTGAACTTCTTCAGGCTTCGGCCAAGTGCGGCAATTTTTCTTATCATTGAGCCAGAAATAGGTCTCATTGCTGAACACAATTTGGCTAAAAAACGTCGGATCGTCTTAGAAATTTTCAGAATCCCATAGAGCGAAGCGATGTCGCTTGGGAAGGTCGAGCCTCTTCAGTTCTTGCACAAGCTGCATTTTGTATGCTTATAATTTAAGATCTCGACTTAAAAGGTTCCAAGCCCTTCCATAGGTCAGCCCGAGTTCCTGAGAACGGCGCCGAATCGACTCTCCGTGATCTTCGTGTACACTATCAGCTAAGGCTGCCATATTTTCTTCAGTGTGTGTTGGACGTGCTATATTCGGCCGAATATTATTCAATAATGTTTGTTGGGGCTCAAGGCTTTTGTAGGTGTTGCGAATAATACCCTCAGTAGGCCGATTATGTTGACCATAAGTTGAGTGAAGCGCACAGGACACAGCCTTCACAGAACTTGAAATTTCGTAATGAAATTTAATGTTTTGTAAATTTTGTTCAAGCGTAAGGCCTTTTATGATGAAATGCTAAATAATACTGACACGACTCACGCGTGATCTCTCCAAAAAACGCTATTGAAAAAATTATCTCTACTTGGATTACCCGTAAAATACATCTGGAAATAATTAGTTCTACACAGGCATATTGAAAGATTTAGTAGAATCACGTGATGAGCTATACAACGCATATATTTTCCATAGTTCCGTTATTTCAGATTTTGGTGTTGCCACTTAGTCATTTTAAAGCAGTGATCGGTGCAGTATGGACGATTGCGACTTTGCATAAGTAAACGTATAAATATTTTGATCCCTAAGGCAATAAGAGCTCTTTCAACCAACCACATCCAGACCAGACCAGACCGATCAAAGCTTCTCGGAGACAGGTCTCGAATCGGTGTTTAGTATACTAGACATCTGAGAGGGATTGCTGGGAAGAATCCATCTATATAACTGGCGCAAATTTTTATAGTTACTGCGGTCTTATACAGTAAAATCTAGATGGCAGAAAAATAAGCATGGACGGAATGTGTGATTCTGATTGCCAATCTCTGCTTGTTTTTGAAGCCTCAATAATTAAATTCTGGCTCACCGTAAACTTTTTATCTGTTGACACCCATCTGTGGTCTATTCTTGTTGAAAAGTCCTATCAAATTGTTTACATACGGAGCTCGATATATTTCGAAATGTGGTCTCTTTAAAATAAAATGTTTGACAGTCTTTACGTATGTAGAATATTTTTAAGGTTAAATAAAAAGTCATTAGACAAATAGCTTCAATATGACTTTGCAGCACGAAAGAATTTATGACTTAAATTCGTTCAATTTCGACAGATTTTTGTATTGAAACCATAAGTTCCACAGAACTCAAGAAAGCAGCTGCTAAATGTTTCATCTGTATATAAATTTATCTTTTTTTCATTGAAACTCTATTTGATAGCATTTCTCTCGGTGTACCTTTGGTAATACACTTCACCAGCAAGTCCGCAAAATTTAAACACTGTAACCTCTTTATTTCCACTTCTAATTCGCGATTGTGGAGCCTCACAAATGTAGGCTGACCAGTTCATGGCTTTGAAAGAGAATTATGAATGTGAGTTAAAGGCTTGAAAATGTACAAGCATGTATGCAATTATATACTTACATACTTGAGCATTCACTTAAGCATATACTTAGTCACTTACTGAGGTGCCTATTCACTTTTGTTACAAAATTAGGGTATCAGCAGAAATTATAGTTTACAGCCTAGTTGGTGCCAAACGTTGAGTTAACTTAGAATTCCACACATATGTGTATATCTATATATACATATACATATATAAATACACTTGAGTACACCAAATTGTCATATTTCTATTTAATTGCGCATATATTTAAATATCAACGTATTTTGCGGGATATTAAGTACTGTTTCATGAGCTTTCACTTTGCAAAACGTTTCTCTGAATAACTGTATAACGTAAGTGAAGCGTGTATCTAATTGCAAATGAATAGCAGACGGGCTTAACCCTTTAGCTACTGAAGTAAATCATGTGTAGTTTTGCCTTTTGTTATCATCAAGTTAAAGTGACCTATAAAGGACTAGTATAGGGTACATTGGATGTAAAAGCAAGAAAGTAAAATAAGACAAAATGATAAGGTTGGTTGCACTGAAACTCAAAAATATCGTTAAGATACGTACAGGTATGGATTGGTAGGGAAAGTTTGTTGTGAACAAGTCTTCATTTTTTCTTTTGCTTGTGTGGCATGACATCTGTCAAACATATTCAGAAACCTTACAAGCTTTGAACAAACAGCATCATCTTTTTTCAATGTGTTAAAAATGTGAAATTTTGTACCCAAATGTGGGGATTAGAGGCATTAATCAGTTTTGCGTTTACTTGTCACTGGCTATGAAAAATTTATTTATTTTAAGGGGATATTCTACTCTAGAATTTTGAAAAATTCGTTTTTTTTCACATATTTAAGGTTTAGACCCTTAAGAATATATCCTCCAAAGTATTTTTAAAAATTAAAATTATTTTAAGAGCTACAGTTACTTCAGTGACGCAGTACCTACCCACTTTTTTAAACGCGTTTTTCTCGAAACTATTTACTTGAAATTGTGTGTGAACCTTCTCTATATAATCCTTTATCCTTTATCTTTATATAATCCTTAATTCTTTGTTTTTAATATTTAAAAAAAATTCAGAAATTTCAAACAAAAGGCGTAAAAAATTATTTTTATTTTCAGGCAGTCGCGATTTTTCAAAAAAAAAAAAAAAAAAAAAATTCATGTTCCCTGAAATACTGATTAAGACTTTCTTTTGATTAATTTTTTTCAGACCACCAGGAGAGTCAGAATCAATGTCACCAGGATGCGCTAGTTTTTTTATACCTGTCTCTCCCCCTCTCTAATTTTTAATTTTTAATATTTTTTTGTAAATTTTTTTTTGTTCTTTATTCTTAAGATATCAATAAAACACCATAAAAAATGTATAGTAAAAATATTTTTGGTTTTTTTTTAAATAAAATTCAAAAAACTGCCCAAAATTTGATATCTAGAGTAGAGTATTAAGGGAGTATAAGAGTTGTGAGCAGAAAAAAAAATGGGTTATTCCTATATAACCATCAATATCGACTGCAAAAATATTATATATATAGATTCGATAGGAAGGGTGTAGTATATCATGAGCTTCTAAGACCTGCCATAAGTGTTAATAATAGTCGATACAGACTACATATGCATATATAGTATATAGCACATAGATCAAAACCGACCAGAATGAACCAGAAGACACGGTAAAGTAGTTTTGTTAGACGACAATGCACCTTCACACAAAAAAAAAATGTATTCGGTATACAATCAAAGGATTTGGATGGGCGCTGCTACTCCACATGGCGTATTCACCAGGCTTAACCCCTTCTGATTACCAATTTTTTTTATTAGATGGGACGTGCATTGTCTGAGCTGTGTTTAATTGGTTTGCTTCAAAATATGAATGTTTCTATTATTCAATAATTTGAATAAGAAATTCCTCACAAGAGCTTTGATCGCTCTGCTTTGTATTGAAGCTATATGCTATGCAGGACCGAAATTCCTTATATCTTGAAGGTTCTACGGCAAATGAAAGAACTGTCCATAGAAGCACTTTTTCCGATGGTTCAATTTGCATGGCAGCTACATATATCCTATGATAGTCCGACCTAGACAATTCATTCAAATATGTAAGCTTTGGTTTGGAAAATAACCAATGAGAAAATTTCTTGAAAAAGAAGGAAAAGATCTGCACTTGATTCCGATCGTTCATTTTGTATGACAGATATATGCTATAGTGGTCCTATATCAGCCGTTCGGACAAATGAGCAGTGGCTTTGTGAAAAAAAGAGGAATGGAAAATTTCAGATTGATATCTGAAAAAATAAATGACAGACGCTCATAGTAAGTATATCGCTCCTCTTTCGTGTTTTATTAAACCTGATTATAGAATTCACTAAACTTTATTAATAGCTTTCGATTCTTATAAGCCTCAGCAAATAACACTAATCAGAAAAATCAGAAAAGAGCCGAGTCGATTTAAAAAAGTAGATCACGAATAAGTTTTATACTTATATATGTAATTAAAAAAAAAATGACCCTTGAAATGCTGCCTCACTATGGTTAAGCTGTGTGAAAATGGAAAAAGGTGATCTAATGGCAGAGAAAAAGTTGCAGATGAAACGAAATTTATGACAACTATTATTTTAGTAATACCTTCAAAAAGTAGTGATTACACCTTTTCTTCAAACTAGAAGTACTTTTTATAAGCTTTAAAACTTGTTACTGCAAAATCATTATTGAAGGTTAAGAGTCACTTATAATCGCTGATTTGTCTTTGTAACTGTATTGTGTGTATTCACATATTTGTACGAAGTCTATACTCGAGCATGTACTTAAGTGCATAGAATTGTGGTCGTTAAGCCAAGGTAATATTTGGCATAACGGAAATGAATAGCTGAACGTGCGATTGCAAGTACGGAATTTCACACCGCCCATTCTCGAGCTCCCTTTACTCATCTAAGCAACCTACCAATCGGAAGTAGCAGCCTAAACTGGAGTGTTAAGATCGAATGTTAAGCTGGCAAGGTAGGTGTTTTCGGCTCGGCCTTCATTGCTACTAGTATCGCTGCCTTTGGCTTGCAGGAAGCTATGCTGCGGCATTCTGTTCGGTCTGTGTATGACATGGAAATTATGCCTCGGCTTATTAGTAGATGGCATAATTGCATTTCGCTCATATTTGCATGGCAATGGCGGTGGTAATGGCAGCAAGTTACTAATAATTCCGGCCATTGTGTGTGTCGGTTCTTGGCGCGCGATGGCTTGTGGCATGTGAGGGGAGAGTTCGGCGCGGCCAATGATGGGCATTTGCGGCATTTTGATTGAGTCACCAAAAGCCAAGAACGCGTGAGTGCTTACGAAGACATTTGCATTTTGGCATTGCATTTGATTATATAATATATTTAGTAATTAAGCTAAAGAATGGGCTTTGGAATGCTGAGCGATTTGAAGTAGTGAAAGTGAAGATATCAAATTCAGCAAATTAGAATATAAGTAACCAGGTGATTATTGAGAAAAAACTCTTGAACGTAGTATAAAGAAAATCGTTCTTCCATAGAACAATAAGACAAATACATGTTAGGGGTTAGGGCATTGCACAAGCTGTGTAATAGTTTTTTATTTTTATTTTTATAATAGTATAAACTAAGAGCACCTATTTAAGGATTGAATAAATATACTGAATACGTCTAACCTAATATTAATAACATTTTAATTGGTTGTAAATACTTTCTATACCTCAAAATACCCTGGATATGGATAACTTAAAGAAGGCATGCGTGTCTATTAAAAGCATGTCTAAGTCTATATTATTGTAAGTTGAAATCAAACAAAATTCAGCAAGCCCCAGATCTTGGAAAACGTTTACCATTTATATGGCGCGTTAAAATAATTCAAGACTATTTCAGCATTCTAACGAAGCAAAATAAATGCCAAATTACATGTAATAACGTGGGAATGAAAAAAAAAGGTTCACAGCTATGGTAATTGATAAGTCTAGGTGCAATAGAGAAAGGCAAATGCCTTATATAAGTTGGATGAACAAAGTAAGTGATAGGTTGACTTTAATCAAAACTCATTACAACGCAGAGAAAAAAAGGAGCTAATGGTTTTTTTGGTTTTATTATTCTCTCTCTTTCTCTTCTCAATTCTTTTTATCGAAATTGCCAACACCTAGAAGGAAACTCGGAAATCGAAAAAAGTATATATCTACATATATAAATGATCGGAAGATCTGTATGTAAGCGAATTTTTTTACAGTTTTTGATATACTGAACTGAAGTGATCTGCTCACGTAATTTCCTCCCTCCGGAGCTACACATTTTTCAGAACCGCTGTTCCGATATCCGAGAATGCCTTCCGTGACGCCATCAATGCTTGGCAGCGCTGCAACGTCGCAGAAGGAGCCTATTTTGGAAGTTTTTAATGAATTGAAATACCCTAAAAAAAAGTCCCTTAAAATTTTAGACCTTAATATTAACATTAAGAACTGGACCAAGGCCTGTAAAAATGTTACATAGAAAATACACTACAATTATCTTTAAATTCCTACAGATGAGAGGTAGTTTACGGCATCGCTTTGACTTTAGACGCATATTTCTCAGAATTGTTTACTCTACAAAAGTGCCCAGTGCAACAAAGTCGTAACTCACACCAGCGATTTAGTACGGGACTCTAAACCCGATTTTTCTAAGAATTTCGCATTTTTTTGTATATATCTCGTAAATGACGGGGGCAATAGAAAAAATGTACATGACAAATTTGTACGAAATTTTATTTGCTATAAAAAAAGTTCGAGGTCAAAATCGCTATCATTAATACTTCTCGAGATATTCAGCTTTTTAAGTAAGGATGTATGCAATTTTCATAGATTTTTTAATACACACCATCTCGAAAACAATACTGTGATGAAGCCCCAGCCTCGAAATTCAACTGAAGTGGCTCCGTGTGATTTTTTCGTATCTTCAAAAGAGAGGAGAACATTTCAGAGCCATCGTTTTACAAGATAGATGAAAATCGCTGAAACAGCTAAAGTCTAATCGAGCTTGGGAATTATGTTCACGATTGGAAGAAGCGGTAATATCAAATAAAGACTGTGTGGAAGGCGCAAAATTTTTAAGGACGAATGAATAAATATTTTTTGAAACAACGAAAATTGTGTTGAAAAAATTGCTCGATCAAAATTAACATAAATATCTTTATACACCCTCTTATGATATAAGAAGTTCACCTGGCGTTAGGGTAGCTGTAGTTAAAGTTGTTTCTAGTTTTTAATTTATAAGTCTTTTCGTGAATTCGACTAAGTCGGAACTCATATAATAGTATAACTCAAGGCCTACTGGTTAAAATGACCACTTCTTGGAAGTACTGTCTAAACCCGGCGCTAATCCTCTATTAACTTACAACAAGAAATAGATATTAATAAATTGAACACAATTTTAGAAGTCAGTTTACTTCACTTCTTCAGTTTATACATTAGTAGCTTACGAAAGTGTGCTTCCCCGTTTTTGGCCACACTTGAAATTTTTTAACTCTTTTCAGTGACTGTGTAGACCCACATATACTCGTACCATAAATAATTAGAAAAAATATACAATTTTATTTGTCTTTTTTCACATTGTAAATCCAATATCGCTTATTAAATTCAATTAGTTCCGAAGTGTAATTATTTTGCCACAAAACCACTTTCGAAAATTCTAAATTTCAAATGATTTGCATACAAAACCACCCCACAATTAGAGATTCAATTCACTTTATGTACCACAAAATTGAATTCTGTTAAAAATGCTCGAAGTAAAAGTTTCCACCGAGCTTTAATTAAATTTTAATCAATCCCCAAGGAGAGCGGTGTGGGTTGACGAATGTTGAAAGCAATAATAAAAGTTAGTCACTAATGCATTTTTCGACAGGTAATGCATGTGAAAGTTAGTGAAAACATGCCAAACTGCTGGCAAATATTCAGAATGTGGTGAAATTAAAACCGTTATAACTATGAACATCCAACTGCATGCTTACGAACTAAGCGGGATGTAGTGAGGGGCAATTAGAACATTTTTCATATGAGTGAAGGTATGGACTTGGTAGTGGCACGGGGGTCTGCAATATAAGCAGGTAGTATAAATTTTAATATCTGCTTGGTGAACTCGGATAAGTGATAATTAGAGTAAAGCGGGGTAATATAACGACTCGTCATTCTCGGGATCCGTTTTCACATTTTATTTTCATTAACATACCTGACGCATGTTGTACAAGTAAGTATTAACTACTTAAGTCTCTCATGGATCAAAATAAATTGGAACTTATTATATCACTGTGGCTATCATATTTGTTTAGATATATTCGAGTTTAAATTTTGAGAAAATGCAACCCTGCAATCCACCCTCTATCCTCAACAGATATAACAATTCAAAATACTAAACGCTGATCATTTACAAAATAGATTTGCAATTAAGCTAAGAGTTTATCAAACAGTCAATTTTTAGCTCGATTTTACATGCTACTAGACTCTGGACTCTTTAAAAGAGTGATTTCAATACCATAACGAAAGATTTAGGACCACAAACGACGAATCTTTTTAAGGACTGTCGTCAAATTGTTGCTGTTCTGCATGTTGAGCCTTTTATATATTGAAACCAAAGTTTTAATTTCGTAAAAGTTTTAATGATATCTCGAAATATTTGAAAATCCTTGAAAGGATGTCTGAAAAACGAAATTTATTTCAAAAGTTTATGAAAAGGAAGATATTTAAGTATGTCAATGAAGGTATTTTGGATACTTCAAATAGCCTGGAGCTGGGACCTTTGCCTTATTTCCACATATCATACCGCCAAACCCGTTGTTTGGACCTGTTCTGTCAAGAATTCCATCACTCGATGGAAGGAAACGTTGAGAAACTGCCAGGCTAGCCCAATAAGGGGCTTCTCCAGAGAAGCTTGTAAAAGTCAAGTGCTCCAGAATTTGACCAGTTAAGATGAAGATTTTTAAGAGAGTGACATAATAAAAATACCTTCAAATGTCAACTAGTTATCGAAGAGAAAGGTGAATATTTGGACTTAATCGGATAATTCTACAGGATTTGTCCGGAAAGTAATAGGACTGATTTTCTTCCGCTGTGCTTGTACTTCGGAGTGTGCGCGCACCGACTGGATACAAGAGAGGGCGTTCCTAGCTAACGAACGGCTGGTCAGTTGCCTCCGTGCACTTGGAGAGTCAGAACAAACAATTTCGCGCGACGTGTTTCTGTGAGTGGTGCAAGCCGAAAATACAACGTTCGTTAGAGCAGAGGTACGCGATTAAACTCGGTAAATCTGCGACAGAGACGTTTGATATGATCAATCAAGCTTACCCAGACGTTGCTTTAGCAAGAAGTGGTGTGTTTCGGTGACTCCAAGCCTTTTTGGAGGGCCGGGAAGAGGTCGCTGATGAATGGGAAAATCCAAAATAAAGACGATGCTCATTGTTTGTTACAGATTTGTTTCTCCTGTCCTCAAGAGACTCAAACGAAGGGTCAATCGGGTCCTACAAGACATCGCAGCGGATTGAAAGTTGCATCACGATAACGCCCCAACAAACACCGCCTTTCTTGTGAATAGCTACCTAACAAAAAGGAAGGTAACCCAACACTTCCGCAGCCACCTTACAGCTTAGATGTGGCCCCCGGACTTTCTTGTTTCCTTGCCCGATAAGGCCGATGAAAGGAGATCCAAGCACTCGTCTCTCAAGGCTATTCCGGAGAACATCTTTATTGACACCGAAGGTGCCTATTTTAGTTAAAGTTTTTAAAGTATTGTAACGATTGGTTCAATAATTTTATTTTATTTATTTTTTTTTTTGAATCGACGCAGTACAATTATTTTCCGGACAGACCTATATTTAAGAAATGCTTTGGAATACCAACTCAGTGAAACCTAAAACCAAGAAGATTATGATTTTCCCAAATTTATTAAGATTAAGTCTATGAAGAGCGACTATGAAATTCAAAGCATGGCCATTTTAACTTCGGCTCTAACTTACACTCACACTATATGTCTGGATTTCCCTTGCAAAACTTTAGTTTTGTCATATTACTTCGTTTATGCGTCCAAGCTGTAATGGCATTTTGATCTTCCTTCCCAAACACCATGCTTCAAACTTTTCCAGCTACTCAACCCTAAAGCTGCAGCTTCTTTGTATCCACTATTGTTGGCAATTAGTTCGAAATTTCACCACTCGCCTCCCCCATTCGAATTAAAAGGTCTGCAAACATTTATTATTTTAGTCGGCAAAAAATTTTGCCGAAGGTGGCTGGCCAGAAAAAAAAAAAAATCGTTTATCCAACTAAAGTCACAAATGCAGCAAGTAGCCTGCAGTGGACGGCAGTTGTCTGGGTGTCAGGCCGACTTTATAGCCCACACACAGACAGCAGCAGCAGCAACATTGTTAGTAGCAGACGATAAATCCACACATTGGTTATCACGGCGCTTACAGTTAGCCAAGCTGTCACATTACAAGCTATTTTTGCTTTACAGTTGCGGGACGATTTTAATTTTGCATTGTTTTTAATTACTTGCCATTTGTGTTGTAAATGTTTATATCTGCCAGCAGCACAGAGCACAAAAGCACTTGTGTATTTGGGAATAATGAAAATCATCATTTATAATTTGCATATGATTTCCATGTCTGCTACCTGCAATGCTGTAAAACTGTCGTTGCCACACTTGGTGTTGCATGCCCTTTGATTCAGATAGAGCTTACATCGTAGAAGCCAATGCTGCCGTGAGCTCTCCAACCGTCTTCTAGCTGCTTGGCTTTACACTAATTCCAGCTCTCCCACTCTCTTTCCCCCCTGCCTTTTTCTGTATCCCTTCCTTTGTATAAACGGCTGCGACGTGCCCGTAAGAGGCAAAAAAGTCTAGCGAGTCTAATTTTATTACGCCATGACATTGTCATAACAACTTTTGTGGTGGCGCTGTGGCACTCACTCACCGGTAAACTAACAAAGCGCTGATGCTTTGTCTTATGTGTATATTTCTGCCAGCTTTGGCTGAGAATTTAACTTCCTTATGTGGCAGCCTCTTACTTGGCATTTTTGTTTTGTCTTAATATGCTCAGGTAAAACTAAAATCCTTCGCAAATCCTTGGCAATTTTTTATGGCTTAACTGTGTATGAGTTGTCAGTTTTGACGGAAATGTGAAAAAATGAAGAGCAGAGAAATGTTACGAAATGTTTGGTTTAAAAGTTGTGAATTAATTCTGAAAGATTTCTCTCTACAAGTTAGAAGTCTTAGGAACAAATTGTTTTACACTCTTTACCTTGTTTTACGATTATTTGGGAATGGTATGCGCTGCATATAGGTATTGGATCTGCTTATTGAAGGCGTGAAAATGTGGAATAAATATTAGACCGTCCGAAACTTCATTCGAAAACACTTATTTATCCCGTGATATAAGAAAAAACTGGTTTGTGGCTCACTCTGTCAATCCTCTAGCGAAGAAACAGTCTAAAGCTTATTATTATTCTTTCTTACAGGTATAACGGTACAATAGCAGATATTATTTTCGGATTCTTTTTTCACTAAGCAACAGTGAAGAGGGGTGCTTATGTTTCAATATTTTCTAAAACAAAATGATAACTTTTTGGTACGATCTTTACCACAGCAGGAGCTACCAGTATTCGTCTTGACACTACAAGGGGTTACCCACAGGAAGAGTGCTATCCCCCCTCTTGTAGAGCCTCGTCGTGAACGAATTACTTATGAAGCTAAATAACAATGGAATCCGCTGTCAAGGATATGCGAAAGTCATTGTTATCATAGCGAAAGGAAGATTTGATGACAATCGCTGCGATATCGTACAAAGAGGACTAAGCCTAGACATCAAACCCTTGAGGTGTCCTTCGCTCCGTTTATGAGACGCCGGTCTCTGTCTGACCTCAGGAACCTAATTCTCAGTGACTAAGTGATAGAGATGACTAGTATGGTCATAAATATTGGCCTCACGCTGAATTCCGCTCTGGGGTGGCAGAAACATGCTGATTTGGCTATTGTCAAAGCTACGAAGGCGCTTATGGTATTGTCAAGCTGTACACTATCATTGTGCTGCCGATTTTCACATATGGAGCGGTGAATTGAGCTCCGAGAGCATCGCCGACTTCAGTAGGACTTCAAATATCGAAGTTGCAATGACTCGCTTGCGACGGCGTGTCGGGTGTCATGGGCACATGTCCGACGGTGGCACATGGAGTCTTGTTGGAACTCACCCTCAAGTCGCCTCACCTGGTCAAGTCGCCAAACACACTCTACTCCAAATAACAGCAGAATGGTTTGGCAGATGTAAGGTAATCTCTTCCCAATGCATGAAGGAGGTAAGTAGCGAAATCCCCTGGCTCTTTCCCTTAGGGATATCAATACCAAAAGTTAACTTCAATATGAAGCTTAAAGTTACCCTCAGCAGTAAAGCCGAATGGTATAATTCCGCTCTTGAGCTACTGCTTAGGCGCACTTCAAGCAAGTGGTACACCGACGGCTCGAAGGTGTTGGCGCAGAGGTCGCAGAACCAGGCACAAGATTCTCCAAAACAATGGTTAGTTTCCGAGCATATTCCAAGCAGAGATCTTTCCTAGCGATCTCTGTGCATGTGATCAAATGACTTTGGTGCAGGATTGTATAGAAAGACTGAATAGCCCAACAGATAGTAACCAAGCGCAACTTATTTGGGTACCAGGTCACAAATATATAGCCGGAAATGAGCTGCCTGATAAGCTTGCTTGCTCCGCTGCACCCACCAACATGGTAGGACCGGAACACCAGGTTGAAGACCTCAACATAAAGGAGCTGCTTCGCAATGATGAAGCAGTGGGTAGGGAGAAGCGTTAGCAACAACTCCTAAGCGCTCGCCATGCCAAGTTGCTAATGAGCGGTTACAATATTAAAAGGTTTAAATATGCAATCAATCTTCGAAGAAAAGACTCCCTTTTCCATTTCTGTTTTATTACATACAAGACTCTTTCATACAACTTAATCTCATCCTAATCCATATACACTCAGCGAGTATTAATTGCACTTATTTCTTTTGCGCCACCACCATTCTCTCCCGCTCCATACCAGTTCATTCCTTTTAGTTCCCATTTGCTTAATGTTCACATCATGCAAATCAGAACATCTAACAATTAAACTCGTACGAAGTCTGGTGTAATTTTGTGGTTCCACTTATCTCCTCATTCCCTTAAACATAATTGCTTGTCTCAATTTTAGTAACAATTTTTGCAGGCAACCCCTTCGAGTCCTCTAAAGATTTACGTCTTTTATATTTTCTTCTTATGAGCCACAAAGGAGCACTAGTTCACCTAAAACAATCATTGTTATGGAGACGGGCGGTGAGATAAGCACACATGCCCACATTTGCAAGAACTATATATCACCTCTGTGTCTTATTTGTAATGAGGAAACGTCTTGTCGCCACACCGACACGGCAATCAAAAACCGAAATGTTGCAAGCCTGCAGACATGACGCTGTGTTAGTGTCGCAAGCTTGGCGATTGACAAGGAAGCCGACAGAAGACTAGCGCTCACGGAGAGTTGAGAAATTTCGTCATTTACTTATTGCAGCTGACTTGTGCTGCCAACAGTCAGAAGCAGCTAAGCCGACACGGGCACGTAAATGCAACTCAAGTGAAATGTTGCATGTAATTTACGCAAATCCGAAATTAGCATGAACTCGCACCTCCCTGTCGCACGACGCACGCGGAGAGATGTTAAAACGCGTTAAAATGCATATACTAAAGCCATGGAGAACGTGTCTGTGCACACAAACACAGCGAGTTTACTCCTCCCTTTTGGTTTATACGCCGTGTCTAGCTACTTGAACCCATCCACGCATTTTTGACGCTTCAAAGCGATGTTTGACGTCTACTTTCGTGCGACAATTGCACGTTTTGGCGATATAATAAATTGAAGTGCATATTTGAGGGTAACTAAGCAGTTGAAATTAAAGCGTCTCGCATAATGTGAGGTTAGGTTTATGTGGTTAAATTTACGAGGATCATTGACATTAAACTTGATTACAAGCAGGCTGAGACTTGCGCTATAGAGAAGAATTGAGTAGCTTGATATAGAGGAAGTCAATTCTTAAATATTGGTTGTCACAAAAGTCTTGCGGTATTTTCGCTAGTTGGCGCTGAGAGCGCGTAGTTCTAGTTTTATTTGTCGCATCGAGTCATGCTATACCTTTTTGGAAAGCTCATTTCAAACACGTGTGATTGATTGTCGTTTCCTTTAAGTCGTTCGTGAGTTATAGCGTCGCAAACATGGACCAAAATAAAGAGAAAATACGGCATATTTTACAGTATTACTACGATAAAGGCAAAATGCAACTCAAGCCGCCAATAAAATTTGTGTAGTTTATGGACCCGATACAGTTTCCATTTCCACCGGCTTCAAATTTTTCGTTCTGGTGTAGAGGTGGTCGAAGATGCGCCATGCTCCGGAAGGCCTGTCGTCGAAAATTGCGATAAAATCGCTGAATTGGTCGAAAGAGACGGGCCTAGTAGCAGCCGTAGCAGCTGTCAAGAGGTGGGCATGAGTCATCAAAAAAAATTTTATGAACAATTGAAAACTCAATAAAAATACCGCAAGACTTTTTTGACAATCTAATATTAAAAATCACAGTTCACAGTTGATTCCAAAGCATCTTACGCGAATTAACAGAAGCAAATTTCGTTGGGAATTTAGTTTTATTTAAAATACTTTTTTAAGAATTATCGACAAATGTTTAAACTAAGAGTGGATTCTCTGAACTTTCTCTTAACATCGAAGAAGAAGAATCAAGATCCCAATAGCAAATCTAAGCTTACGTATTTCTTACATAGCCTTTAGTTAGTTCCCAAACTCAATGTCGGGGTAGCAACATAAATAATTGAGGTTACTCATTAACTCTACTATATTTGGTTTGGAATAACAAGTTAATATTGAATACAAAAAAAAAAAAACACGGCAGACATATCATGCTAGTTGATTGATTTACTGGCCTACAAAATCTATCATTGTTTAGTAAAAATCTATAAGCTTCTATTTCTGAGATCTATAAGATTTCTATCTCCACACCTTCGAACGATAAATTTCATATAACCAAAGATAAATTGGAAGGCTCTTCTACTACTTTTCTTGAAGATTATGTCGGTCCATTAGTTGAGACCAATTCTCTATGACTCGTTCGAACATTTCGACTGGTAACTGTCGCATGACTCGCTTTGCTCGTTCCTGAATCTTAGCGGGATTTTCCGCCTAGACGTAAGAATTTACATTTTCTCACAGGTTAAAGTTGAACGGTGCGATACCATACGATCTTGGTGGCCAATCGACTGACCCAAAACGTGAAACTATCTGTTCATCGAAGCATTCTCTTAATAAATCCATTGATTTATAATTGGAAGTGATGCCGTCTTGTTGAAACCAAATGTCGACGAGATCCCGCGCTTCATTTTCACAATAGTCGGTTATCGTATCGCGATAAGGGTCAGCCGATGTTTCCACCGGTCCACAAATCACACCAAACCGTTCTGTTTTCTGGAGGAAATGGCAGCTTTGGAATCTCTCTCTCTTTGTCTCAAATGCGGCAAATTTCCTTGTCTACATACCCATTGAGTCAGAAATGGAACTCATCGTTGAACAAAATTTGGCTTGAAAACGTCGGATCTTATTTTCACTTTTCAAGAGTCCATTGATTGATGCGATGTCGCTTGGGAAGTTCGAGCGACTTTAGTTCTGTATTTAGTATGCTTTCAAGTTAACAGCTCGACGTAAAATGTGGCAAGTCTTTCCCTAAGTCAGTCCAAGTTGCTGCGAACGGCGCAAATCGGCTCTCCACGGTCTTCGTTTACGCTAGCAGCTAAGGCTGCTATATTTTCTTCACTGCGTATGGGACTTGGTCTATTCGGTCGAATATTATTCAGCAGTGAATGCTGTCTAACAACATGAGTGTTGATATTACGAAAAGTACGCACAATCGGCCGTTTATGTTGTCCATAAGTAGAGTGAAGCGCGCCAAGCACATTCTTTACAGACCGTGAATTTTCAAAGTAAAGTAGAATGATTTAAAAACGTTGTTCAGGCATAAGCCTTTCCAGATAAAAGGCCAAACAATACTGACCAGATATGATAGCTTGACACGACTCACTCGTGATCTGTCCAAAAAAAGGCATGGAAAAAAGTACATCTACTTGGATCACCTGTTATATTTTCATTCCGGGAAATTCAGTACACTCTTCGTGCTTTAAATGCAGCAACAGCTGTTGTCATTGTATTAGTTTTATTGGCGAGTTGTTATTGCCTTCAAATCTAAGCGATACTCAGAGTTCTCAGCAATTACTCTACCCTATAGTTGCAAAAGTTACTGTGATCTTCCTGGTCGCAACTTATGTTTTCTTTTCGGTGGTGTGTTGTGCCACACAAGTGCCTTCGAAACACATAAGTTATTTATACAATATAAGAATGTGTGTGTGTATGTATATATCAGTTATCTAACTTGTTTTTTGAATACAATGTATATTTTGTGCCTCTTCAGTGTATCTTGCTTCAGACCTTGTACACCTCATTACTTTATAATCCCTTTTCTGTATTTAGATGTTATTGGAGTCTTTCTCTCTTCTTTGTTAAATGCTGCTATCCACTCATTTGTCACTTCCATTAATCATTCTAATTGTGGTTGTTATTTCTATTGAGAATATTTTAATTGCAAATTAGGCGTTTACAAATTTTGTTTCCTTATGCAAATAACTTTCAGATTAGATTCATGATTTGTGTTGTTTTGTTGAAGGGTTGATTTTGGATGTGGTAGGAAATTTGGGGAGACTGGGATTTAAATTGTGTAATATATATTAAATTACCTGAAGATAAATTAAGATATCTCTAACAAAACTATGTCTTGGGTAAAAGAATTATCGAAAGTTATTGTCTCCAAAATAAAGAATAAAAATACGGAGTAATAATTAATTGATGAGTTCATCCACTGTGATTCAACTCTTCAAACAAATAAGAGTTGCTTATAAATTCAAGGAATCGCGAAACTTTCTTAAAAATGACGTCTAAAAAAATTTCCTTACAACGCTGTGAGACTTTTAAAAAACCACTTAGGTTTACTAAGTACTTAGAAACAGTCTTGAAAAAAATCTCGGATAAAAATCTAACTATGTAAGTCATAACGCTAATTGTTCCCATATCTTTAAGAATTTTTTGTTTCTATACTTTTTCTGAATTCATAACAAACTTAATTTGTTGCCCGCATCGTTTTAGACGCAACCAATTTCTAACTGTCACGGCTGCCATGTCAACCTTTGAAACAATCGACACAACTACCTAAAATTAGTTGAAGCAGTGCTGATGCAATTAGGCGCAGCCCGACAAGTGTTTAAGTGTACAGTGGGGCAAATTGTTCTCTAAATTGGTAGTTTGGCGAAAGATGAAGACAATTCTCATTTTGAAGAAGGATATATTTTATTTTTGAATGTCAACCACTGTTTGCACTCGAGCTGCATTCTTCTAATCTGCTGCTCACTGAGCTGTCTGAAAAATACCGGTCTAATGTTTCATCTACGCTCCAGCTCTGAAAGTATTCGACGCAGTACCCGCCGGGGAAGCAGAGGAAGAGGAAGACCTCCACTCCGTTGGAAGGACCAAGTGGAGAAGGACCTGGCTTCACTTGGAATATCTAATTGGCGTCACGTAGCGAAAAGAAGAAACGACTGGCGCGTTGTTGTTAACTCGGCTATAATCGCGTAAGCGGTGTCTACGCGAATCAAGAAGAAGAAGAATGTTTCATCTAATTTTTCGAGACAAATGTTTTGCGGGAAGTTTATGACGACATTGACATATTTCAGCTCAACGCTGGCTAAGTCATGCCGTTCGAATTGAAGAGAGCAGCTGCGAGCTGAGAGCCCAATTGGCGTCAAACAGCGAAAAGAAAGAACGGCTGACGCGCTGTTTTGAACTCACCTATAACCGCGTAAACGGTGTCTACGCCAATAAAGAAGAATAATGTTTCATCTGCATCTATTTTAGAAATGAATTGAAAAGCGTAATCGAAGGAAATATCCCAACTATTTTCTAAGTTCTTGAGCTGCTGATGCGAATATCAAGATTCAGAGACGTTCGTGTTTATAAGGGGATATATTATTTCATTTTGGTCCGATCTCAATCAAAACCATAAGGTTAAATGGCAATACTATGCTTTTCTTTTCTTTGTCTTGAGTCTTGCTGTACCACCATCGCACATTTTTTGAAGAGCTCCGTTGAAAGCCTGATTGTAAATCAAATAGTTCTGATAAGTATAGTTTTCTCTCTCTTGCAAAATTCATCTAAATTGAACTTGCACATCGATTTCCAAAACAAACCACTGTACCACAGCCGTGCGACACCGCTTGGCTTCGCATGTGCGCTGCGAACAACTGAAAAACTTCTTTGTGCGGTTCCAATGTGATTTTTATTTTACGCACCGCAAATGGAAACGTGCAACAAAGTCCACGAGCCATTGTTGGCTACGCCTGGCTGGTTGCTTTGGTGACACCTGAAGCCAACAACTCTGCGTTTTGCAGCTCTGGTTCATATACTCATCCGCATACATGTGTGCGATGTGGCAGCGATTGCGGGATGGGCTGCGGCGACTGCCTGGCGGTGATCGTGGCAACCGCAAATTACAACAATAACAAAGTTGAAATTTCCAACTAGTTGTAGTAAACATTGTAACTAAAATGTTTCCTGCGCCCGGTGAAGCCAAAACTGTCGGCGTATGTGGGCGGCCCTTGAAAGCTTGACACGTTGCCAACGGAGTGACGGTGAATTCAAAGTTAGTTCGGTCGAAAAGTCACAAAGTGGCAATTTTTCGGCCATCTATGTTAGCAGCGGCATACTTGTATTATACGTGTTTGTTGTTGTTTTTTCTAGAAAGCATGCCACACGGTTGTATTGCGGCGAATTTGTTGTCCCCACTTAAGTATTTCGACAGTTGTTTGTTGTTGCTGTGGCTTTTTATTTTAATTTGTAGTTGTGCTTTGTTTGCACTAGTTGTTGGTTATTGTTTTATACCGTTATAGTTCGTCACTTCGTCGTCCCGGCCAGATGGCGTTCCGTTTTCCTGGCTCTCTCACCGGCTTCATTTAGTCACTTTGTTGCCACCTTTGTGCAAATTTCACATAGTTTTAGTTGTTGCTGTTATTTTAATTGTTCACAACTTTCGGTAACGTGTGGCAACTTAACGCATTGAGTTGCTCAACTCTACTAATACCGAACAGCTGGAAACCTTTGCGGAATGTGCAATGCTGATGACAACAAAACTAATTAAAAACCAAAAATTGTGTTAAATTAGTGAAATATTTATAGTGTTTTTGTTGGAGTTTCGCAATCTGGAGTTATAAAGTAACGGGTTTTAGAAGATGGGTTTAAAGAGGTTTGGTAGAACACCCGGAAGATCGGGTTTTCTGAACTTTTAGTCATAAAATGAAGAAATTTGTAAGGCTTAGAGAGACAAAAACGTACAAATGCGTTCCTAGAGCCAAGAACTCCAACTAAACTGGTTCTATGCCTACTATTTGTTTGGTTGTATATCAATTCTAAGGTAGTTAGTTTTGTTTCAGAATCTTCAAAAACGAACTCAAGCTTCGGCTTCACTCGTATTATACATGCTGTAGCTCTAACGTTTTATAAAACTTGCTCTTGCCTACACGGTAGTTTCCTTTGACTATCCCTCTGTTTTTTAGTTGGTCCTCCGAATGTAACTAAACTAAAGTACTAACTTATACAACCATAATTTCTTATTTTTAGCAATAAAAGTAAACTTATCAAAGGGTTTAGAATATGGAGATATTTTGAAATTACAAGCCTCGTATTTTATGGGCGCATAAGTTATGCCACAAAGTTTCTGAGGGCTGAGCTGTTAACTGGAATTATTTTTCGTTAATTTCTTCAGACAATTACCTCAAAAGATCTCTGATGTAATCCCAGTAAACCAATTTCCCTCTGACCGGATGAATGTAAGACAATTGGCTATTGACGGCTAAAAACCGAGAATTCGCTGAATTTCCAACTTATATAATATTTACTTCAGCACACTAACCCTTTACTAGAGTAGACACCAGGAAAGGTTTCCCTCTCTCTGCTGCCACAGCCGGATACTGCGACGTACACACTCAGAAGTGGAGGGTTGTCACCCATTAGGGCGACATTATGTAGCCTCTCCATTATCAGACCCCTTGCCCGATATCGAACAGCTTGGAGAGATCCTTTCCAATCCTTTCGGTATTGCTACGCGTCAGCTTACACACCCGACTTAGCATTGCGAGGCTACCAACATCCAGACATATCGGCATAAAGACAGCTCTTTTTCTTGCTGTCAAAAGCAGCTTTGATATAGAGGAAGAGGTGATAACCCTTATTCAGTTTGCTGTGGTCGTCATCAAAACTGAGGTCTTCCATCCCAGGCGATTATTTTTTTTAGTAGGAGTGGTTTCTTCGTATAAAGATAATATTATCTAAAGTTGTATACACATTTATATATGTAGCGACCGGCTTGTTTCAAGACCAAGGTCCACTCACAACCGCATCTCTGCTGAACAGACCCTGAATCCACTCTTGTTATTTTCTTGTAGCTTCCTCAATTCTGAAACAATTTGGTGGGTTTTCACTTTTCAAAAGGTTATTAAAATTTCGTGAGGACACACTATTAGCTCTCTTCTTTCCTTTCTAGTACATACTTCCATACTCCATATTCTCAAATCACAAAACGAGTTAGTGCTTGATGTGACGCCTCTCTTATTATTATTTAGGATAACGAATCTAATAGCTCTTTACATTCCAAATGGTACTTTATGCTATTCATTCTTCAAGTAACTGTCGAAAGCTTAATCCGAATTCATACTATCTTCACTTCATCCGTTTCGTTTTTGATTTTGCATGAATTCTTTGAGATATTCCCAAATTATCTTCCAACATTTACACAACACTAAATCCATAAAATAACTTTTGCAATTTTGACTTGCCAAACCAACAGTTATTTTCGCGACAACTTTTGGTTCCCAAGAACCCAAGCAAATAATAACAAAAGAATTATAAAACGAACGTATTTTTAAAAGGAAAGGGTGGTTGTCAATTGCCGAGAAAATATTTCAGACTGAAATTTACAATGTTAATTTGAGCACAACAGTCACAACAACAAAAGCAACGACAATTAGCGGGCAAATGAACGGAGTAAAGAGTATAAATTTTAACACCACGACTGAATGAATGACTGAATTCAACATTGAGAATACAAAGCTATTGCGCTACTTAACGTGGCTGAAGGTGTTCGGAAGTAAAATAAACCCGAAATAACTGACGCATTTAGTTCATTTAAATACCGTTACAAAATACGCAGCATTACATAGTTCAACTAAAGGCCAATAAAGTAAAGTTGAAGACAATAAAAAGTGCGGTTGGGCAAACACATAAAATAGTTCAGTGCAATCTGGTCACCCTCAGGGGTTACGCATAAACTGTGAGTATTTGGCTTTTTATGAGACTTACGAGAGCAACGCAGTATTCTTGCTGTCTGTGTGGCTTCCTTACTGACTGTTGGAAAACTGTTAGGTTATGCAGGAAGCTACATGAGGGGAGTTCAGTGAGGTTGGATGAGTTAGGTGTTAAGCCCTGGATGCAAAGAAGTTTCGAAATGAGATGACGGTTCTCAAGTAGTTGTGGAAAATAACATGTAATTTATTTTACGCTCGAGATATTATCTCCGCTGACGGCGAGAAGTCGTTTAACAATATTCCAGAAATATCAGGAAATAAAGTCTTCGAAGAATTATTTCCACGAGGAGAGGTTAATGATGTCAAAAAGGTAGGAACTGTTTGCGGAATGTTCCTTTGATTTATTTGTGAATAAAAATATAGAGCAGGAATCGCTTACTTAGATAGTATGGTATTGAGAGCATGTAAGAAGAAGGAAACCTGTATTAGATGCCAGTTCTAGTTCAAGCGAAGAAGCTTGGCGGATTCAAATAAAAATGCTTTAAGAAGAGACAATTACAGCTGCCTATCTCGAAGTACCAACATTAATATTTTCTTATTCGAGATCATATTGAAAGTACATTTTGCTTTAGACGAGGAATGCACCGCGTGCTTAGGTCTTTAGGTCTACTTTGATTTACTTCCTTGACCCTTATATTTTTGCGAGATTGGAAGTATTGAGATTTTGATTGAGAATATGCAGTCTACTACTCCTTAGATAAGCTTGATTTAAATAATGAACTAAACAGCTTTCTTTTAACTTCGGTCATCCAAATCCAAATTAGTGACGAAGTTTGAACTTCTTCCTGTAGATCCGCCACTGATCCTAATGCATTTATTTGATTCGTGTGGATTTATAAATATCAGTGAAAGCTTAGCCTCGAAAATTCAGCTTTTAAATGATTAAAAATTTGAAAATTCAGCTTTGATGATTAAAGCGGAAGCGAAATTGAATTTTGGACCAAGTATGTACAATTTCTTAATAACGTTAGATATTTCAAATAAGATGTTAGGAAGTTACTTTATGAACTGAAGTAATCTCTGACCAGTCTCTGAGTAAGAGGCTTCCTAATTATATTAGCAAAAAGGTGTCCATCAGTAAACAAAATTGTAAAGGATTCATAACTACATAAGATCTCTCATGAGAGACTAACAGAATAGGATAAAGGATAAAACAGTTCCTCGGCTGTTGAGACGTCAAAAAGCTCTCTTATTATATGAGATCTGTCATGGCAGACTGTCTGAATAGTGAAGACGCTTTTAAAGACTTGAATGATTAAGGTCTTGTGTTGATTATATTTCTGGACTGATATTTTAGAAAGCCATTACAGGAGCATTGGAGAAAGAAAGAATGATAATTCCTACATGATAGCATAATAACTAACTACATGCAGCCCAATTATTTCTTCGAGACATCAAATCTGTCTGCTCAGTATATGAATATTGCAGTAGAAGAGTTTCATCTCTTTCGCTCTATTCCACGCACTTTTCGAACTACCCTCGCCATTTGGATTTCTGCTTTTACAACTGCGGCCGTTTCCATGTACCTTAAAAAGGAAATTGCGGTGATTTAACCCTTTGCCTTTGCTGCGTGTGCTAGGTGCTGAGTGTGGAGAGCAGCATCAACTGTAGATTAAGAGACACTTGAGTGTACGTGCGTAACGACGTACGAGTGGGGAAAGCTAAAATGGGTTGCGAAAAAGCTTTGGAATTGGCAAAATTATTACTGCCTGACAATACGCTATAGTTTTCATGCGTTCAAATTTGATTATTTCCTGCGTTTTCTAGCAGTACTTAAGTATACACACACATACACCAATACATTTACACGAGTATAAGTTTAATAGCGAAGCTTTTGTTGTTAATCCATGGCGAAAATTTATTATTAACTCAGGCGCACATTAGCAACTTTGCATTAATCTGTGTCTACAGACGCACTAACACACTCACACATAAATAAATTTTTTTGTTTACTTTACTATGACTTTGGCCTTTCTACCCCTTGTGGCTTTATGGCGGCAGGAAGGTGATCTCTATCCGAAAAGATATAAGGCTTTCAACTTCCACTTAATTGTGCGTGCATTGGCATAAATATTTGCTAAATCGCTGTGTGTGTGTGTGCGTGCGTTTGCGTACGTGAGGAATTACCGTAAAAACCGAAAGTGGTATTTGTCGGTTCGAAATGGTTGATGGGTAATTAAAAATCTTTTAAGTGTACCGTTAAGTGGCCACGATTGATGGTGTGGAAGTTGTGGATTACGTTATAATAAGATTTTATTGCCTTATATCTTCCACACTGAAATTTGTACATTCAAATGTGGCACTAAAAAATCGCTCCGTTGCTTACAAGTGTCTTTTGAGAAGTCGGGTTTATTCGCGTGGCTCAATTTAAAGTGTCTATGTGTCTCTTTCAGTTGTTTATTAAAATTGTTTGGAGTCCTATTAGCAACACGGCAATAAATTACGTAGCATTCCAGAAGGAGGCACTGAGCCATAAGGTGGTTAAGTTTCTGGCTTCGATTATAAGCAGATAATCAAAACCAAATCTCCATAGAATAGGTTTCTTGTACATATGTAAAAGTATAGTTTTAACTGCTCCCAAGAATCTTTGAACATTTTTTAGAAAAGAGGGACATAAGCGCCACACAATAGGCGGCTGCATTGGAATCTCTCGTTAGACTATGTAAAAAACTGTTTTATTTTCCACATCAGCCACCCAATATTTCTTAAGTTGGAGTAAATATATCATGCTTCATCCGGCTGAAGGCTAGGTAATATTCCAGCGTTACTTCTTTCTCCGCGCGTGCTCTACATTTGTCCAAATCTCCTCTTTCATTTTTTAAGTGGGATCTCAAGGATATGAGCCCTGTGATGATCCCTTAAAATTAATAAGTTCCCTTTTGCCTTAAGCAGCTCTTTGGTATTCTTCCATCAACACTATTCCAAAGTAACTTTGTGGTATGCCCTGGGCTGTTAGTTTTTCAAGATCTGAGGTTTCCTCTAGAGAATGATCTGGGTCGGCTTAGAGAAACTGTGCTCCCAGCCTTCTCCGAGCGGTCTAACTGACTAGTTCCTCTTCATTTCCTTCTATTCGCATATGAGCGGGTACCCAGTAGATAATAACAGAAGAATTAAATAACTGATGAATTAAATCAAAATAAAATATTAGGAGACAAAGCTTTATCCTTTCTGTTTAAGATACATACATATAAAAGATGCTAGATCTTTAGAACTGTCAGGATTCTGTTTTATTGTTTTAAAATTGTATGTTGTACAATATTATTATAAGTAAATAGTTCAGTTATATTAAAAATGTTCGTATTCAAAATTATCTAATAAAAATAATAATGACAAAAATCTCAATAATTATCATGAACGATGT
>NW_017537323.1:838575-841213 GCF_001853355.1 Bactrocera latifrons
TAATACGACTTACTGCTTCAGTTTGAATTTCATTCATCTCGTCATTACTTGTAACATCATCTTCATGTAAAGCTAATATTAATTTATTCTGAAGAATATCTCGAGGCTTGTAATTGAATAAAAGTTCTTGTGGAGTTCGCTGAGTTGTTTTGTTCTTTGTAGTATTTAGTGCCCATATGACCTTAGTCGATTATAATTTATGAAGGAATGTTAAGAATGACGTCCGAACGATTTTGGTATGTCATCACCATCATGAAAACATAAATGTCTGAGCTTTACTGTATGATGTCTTAACGAAATTGCAAAGCAAATAATTATTTTGGACCTTGTAAGCAATCTTTCAACTTTGGTTGGAGTGTAATGAATTTTGATAACCCTTTTTAACAAATTTAATATATAGAGTTAAGGTTAGATTAAGAAGTCGAACATAATAGTGTCTCGCTTGAACATCTTACATTGTCCCTTCGTTGAGTTACCTAAAACTCTTATAGTTCAAGTCATAAGACCATCACAAGTCAACGAACACTTTGAACCTATCAAAAGTTTGTTGAGACGTCATGTGTCAGTTTCATCAATGTCGTCTGGTTCATCGTAAGACTGCCGAGATTTTCTCCTGAGTCTTGCAAAGGTTGGACAATGAAGGAGAAAGAAAGAAAAGAAGGGCCAGGATGTTCCTTTCTCAGCCTTTTCAATGGGTTCGATAAGATTTTTGGCCTTACTGTATGAATGGCTAACGGACAGTGTCCAACAATGACTTCTACGATTGCGACAAGATGAACTTTGTTAAGGACAAGGAGGATAGAATTTTATAGTTTTCTTGTACGGACCCCTTCGTATACTTAGCTTCCCAAAGCCTTCGAGCACTTCATAGTAATACACCTAGGGACCCTATTTATAAAATTAAGCTTTTTGGACCCGTTACAGCTCTTTAGCAGGCCTTTTCGAGCACCCTCCACTAAACGAATATGCCATATAGCCAAAATGCCACTTATGGTGCAGTCCTCCCATTTTCTTCCTAACTCCTCCATAGCAATATAAGGCAACAACTTATAGCGAAAAAATGATGGTCTCAAGCCGGTTAAAATGAACATGTTATGGCATTATAGCTTCATGATGACTATTTTCCGAGAATGTATCAGTGATAAGTATTTCTTTCTCAATTTAGGAGTCAATACTCTCCATATTTCCTGCAATAAGTGTGTATTACATTATTTGAATTTTCAAATTTCTTTTAGACATGTTTCCAGGCTGAAAAATAAATTGGGGAGAAAGAAGTGATCTGATATTTAGAGTGTACTATGGTGTATTGGATTTTACCCGAACATAAACTTAGTAGTTTGGTATTATTATAAGAAACTTTATACCTATTTGCTTTATGGTAAGACTTTTGGAAAGGCAGTTAATAAAACTCTTAGGAAGTTGAAAGAGGTTCTGTTCTCAATAGATTTTATTGTTCCTATAAAACGATTAATTTGTTTATCAGAATATAGCAATGTCTCGCGGTTGTGTGAAATACCAAAACAGAATAACAAAAGTTTAACTTAGTTCTTTAGGTTGAACAAGTCAAAGTTTCCGGTTTTATCTGCACAAAATCTTATGAAGTTGATTACTCGGTCTCTCAATGTGATTTTCCCCGCGCTTATAGTTTAAGTTTTTTAATTGGCGGCTTAAAAGAAATAATTTCTTCCGTCTTTTCAAAGTACGTTTGAGGTTACTAAGCTTGAAGCTGAAATATACTACTCAAGCTCCATGGGTTAGTTCGGGACTATTTGGTAACGAAATGGTTGCCAAAGGTTCACTGTTCTCTGAGAATGCGAGATTGAATAAGCGTTTTCAACTATTTTCTACAGGCCAATTTAACTGTGGCGAATTAGGACAATCAAGGTGCTTTTATTCTGCAACGGTTTGTTAGACAAATCATCTTCTATATGATAGAAAAGGTATTTCTGAACACAAATTATAAAAATATATATTTTCAAGATGTTATATGAATCAAATACATTTTCTCACACGATACAAGACTTTTATGAAAAGCTTATGTAGTGAGATCCAACAGAGTTTTCTCGGCTGAAGGTATGATATTCAGAATAAGTTCCCAAGAATGATATCTAGATAATAATTGTTTTTTATTTGTACTCACAAAATATGTGTTTTTTTTTCAAACATAATATAGTATATGATATTAGTAAAAGCTTCGCAAAATTACTTTTTCTTATAGAGACCATCTATAGCACAAACTAAAAAACGAAGCTAAATACCCTTCACAGGTACATATCTCTTAGTAACTATGTGTTCAGTTTGTATGGAAGCTATATGCTATACTAATTCGTTCTGAAAAATTTTTTTGGAGATTATATTATTACCTTAAGCAGTAATCCATGCCAAATTTCCTGACGATACGAAGTCAAATGTGAAAGTTTTCCATACAAGAACTTGATCCCGATCGTTCAGTTTGTATGACAGCTATATGATATAGTGGTCCGATATCGGCAGTTCCGACAAACGAGCAGCTTCTTTAAGAGAGAATGACGTTTGCAAAATTTCAAAATGATATCTTAACAAGTAAGGAAGGGCTAAGTTCGGGTGTCACCGAACATTTTATACTCTCGCATGATAAAGTGATAATCGAGATTTCAGG
>NW_017537323.1:842018-893420 GCF_001853355.1 Bactrocera latifrons
AGAGTATAAAAACTGAGGGACTAGTTCGTATATATACAGACAGAGAGACATGGCTAAATCGACTCATCTGGACATACTGATCATTTATATATATACTTTATAGGGTATCCTTCTGGTTGTTACAAACTTCGTGCCAAACTTAATATACCTTTTTCAGGGTATAAAAAGTAGCTCTGAGTAGAAGTTAGATTCCTTATATACATACAACACAAGTGTAAGTAATCCTCACCTCCCTTTAGGCACACATTCCCCTAAATTAGTATGTATATACTTGTACATATGCATACCGTTAGCTTAGTGTATGGCAAAGGATATGCATAATCAAATGTACTTTCCAGCGACGCAATGGCTAAATCGGTTTCATTTAGCTAATGAAGAGGTTGTCAATTAAAGGAATATAACACACACACACATACATACTTATGAATAAACACACATATACATATTTACATGCATGTGCTTGATTTCGCGCTTAAAATTTACTCCAAAGGCTTTTGTCGTGACAGCTTTGTAGATGGCTGATATGTATGCTAATGAGCAAGAGTATAGAAGAGGAAAAAGACATAAACTCAAATGAAGTGAAAAGGAAAGGCAACGGCAAAGGCAGCGAAGTCACTCCAAATTAAGGGCTATTGAGCGAAATCATAGCGAAAAAAGCTTTTGGGTATTGAACAGTAGGAGCAAAGCTTTTAGAATACCTTGATTAGTATTAGAGAAATAGAACGCATTTATGCCTGTGTATGTGTATGTGTGCACTAAATAGCTGAACGTTTTTCTAATTCTCTCTTCTCGCTGCTTTGTCAAATGCCTTCGCAAAGCACCCTTTCATTGGGGTCACAAGGATATCAGCAGCTAACACATCAAAGTAATTTTTTTCGCTCTCTTTTCTTATGTGTGTGTCTGTGTGCGACTTTTTTATAGCACACATAAATGCGCTGCTGTCTATATAGGCGTCATTTGAATCATTTGACGTTTCGAGCATTCGACGATATAACACTCCTCCTGCCCATGTGGAGCGCCATACAAAACGTTAATTAAGCAGATTGAATTTGATGGCGTACATATGTATTGGTGCGCATATAAGCACACTATTTGCACATATACGTACATATGTATGTATGGTACATGTGTGTGTGTGTGTTAATCTGCAATCGCTTTTGTGCTGCACCATTGTGGGCGCTAAGAAGATTAATGTGATTTTTGGCTAAAAGCAATTGGTGCGCAAAAATTTCGCAAAAGAAGCATTTGAACCCAAATAAATGCCCGTAAATGATGCAAACGAAGTGGATTTAGACATATATATGTATGTGTCAGGGTTTATTGAATGGCGAATATAATGAATATATTTGCATTAGGGTGGTCATGACTTTGAGTTCTAAAATAAAATGCAGTAAGCTACGGTGCATTACCGTAGTGCAAAACCCAAGAGTTTTCAGTCCGTAATTCCGGCCTTCTTTTACGAATAGCTTGGCTCAAGCCACACATAACACTCAAATAATAGCCTTTACCGACAGTTTGAAAGGACGGCAGGACTTCGGAGTGTACTACATCTCAACGATTGAAGAAAACTGTCTATATAACATTGAGGTTTGACCTGCTTTGACGTGGTGTTTTCGTTTTGGTTCACTTTTGCCACAACATTCGGCCGATTTTGTTTACGTCTTCAGATCGTATGCATAAATTTAAGACTCATCGCCAGTAACAGTACGTCTCATGACATCCTGGTAGATGGAAGGCATTGCTTCACAGACGTTAGCGCGACGCCGTTTTTCGAAAAAATTAGTGATCTTGAAACCAATCTTGCTTTCACTTTTTTTGGGCACAAATGATCTTTCAAACTGCTTTTCACTAATCTTTCCGATAGATATTCCAACGATGCACGTAAGATCTCTGTATGTTAATCGTCGATTCTCAAGCATCAGTCGGTTTATTTTTATGACGTGTTAATCATCCGTTGATGTTGATGGCTGGCCTGGACCGAACTTCCTTGTTGAGTAATTTCAGTCATCTTAAAAATCGCCAAATGTACCTTTTGTACTTCAGAAAGACAAGCCTATAGAGTAATTGGGATATGATGTTTGGCACAGAAGTCGCGGAGAGTCATAATAATCTACAAAAAAAAAAGATTCCTACGAATGGCGTTTCCCGTGAAGTTTATATTAAAAAGTCTTATTATTTTTTGCCCACAGTAGTATGCACTTATTACATCAGTATATGACATCTCTAGAGCTTGGAGAGAGTAGACTATCTTCTCGTACATTCCAAATCCAGTGTTCGGCTGGAAAGCACTTCACTGAATAGAGTCTCAATTCGTCAGCTCTGCCGATCTCAAGCCCCTTTTTCTGCATCAAAATTGATGATTAATTCTTCGGCTCCCAGGATCGCACAAGCTCAGAAAAAAATATCACTTCAATGACAAAAAATTTTATTGCATAATTCTAGGTATCTTCTAGTAACCGCTTTGAAATAAAAACTTTGTACTTTGATCACAAAAGCTCTGGATATCAAAGCAAAGACAGATAATGCGTTAGTCGCCAAAAGAGCAAAAATAAATTTGTCTCACTAGTTTATTTAATAAATGCTTGCATGTTGAGAATGTGAATAGTACTAAGCCCAGAGGTGTAAAACCTACAGCAATAAATTTCTTACCTACTACCCTAATACTAGTATGGGAGCAAAGACAAAAAAAAAAAAAAAACACAAAAAAATATACAAAAACCAAACAAGAAAAAAAAAAGATTTATGTATAATCTAAGCACAATTTTTGTCTCATTTTAATTATACGATTTTATTGTGGCAATATTTATCACATCCCTTTTGTATTGGCATATTTATGGCGACAATATTTTATGCCGTGTCCTTAAGTGCTGACAGCAAAGGATTACGCGTGTAAATTCACACAATCAGATATAAGCAAACACGCTCGAGAACGCAGATATGTTCGTACTTGTAGTGTAAACCAGAAATTATTAGCTTAATTACATTTGCATATGCTTCGCTGAAGGGCACTTGCTTTGTTGGAGTGTGTAGTGAGACAGGGTGAGTGGGTGAGTGGACCGTTTTATGCTGATTAGTAATTCCGTTTTTGTTTTTTGTTTTTACAGCTACTTAATTATAATTCGAAAATAGACTTATGCGAGCCATTAAAGCCATGATCACGTTTTCATTTTGTTCATTCTTCTGTGTAATGCAATATACATATGTATAATAGTCCAGTTTCCTATTCACTGATCAATTTTTGTCCAGTTTCCCAAGGTTTATAATTAAAGTTCGAGTTGAAGAAATGAACGTGGACTTCCTTCACAAATCTTCATTCTGACGGCAAAAAATAGTAAGACTTTTAAATTTGAAAAAATTATCTGTGAAACAATGCTTGCCGAGTACCAGAATGTCATGAAGTGTTCTATGACTGGCAACGAGTCTTGAATCAACGACTCGGAAACAAATGATCAATTGGCCGAATATCGTGTGCAAAGGTGAGCCGACGCCGAAATAACACGTTTGATTATGTTGGCAGCTTTCTTTAGTTATCGAGATGTGGTGCTCTCTGAATTCCTTCTGTACAAACTGTTAACAAAGCATAATATTTCAGTGTTATGCGTCGTTTGCGCGAAGATATTCGTAAAAAGAGACTGGAATTATGGGTTGAAAACTCTTGGTTTTTGCACCAGGATAATACATCGTCGCATACTGCATTGATTCTTCGTGAATTTTTCGTCAAATTTTCAACCAATCGTGCCTCAAACACCGTGTTCGTCTGACTTAGCTTCGTGTGGCTATTTAGCAATCCCGAAAGACCGCTTCAAGGAAACCGTTTTTAGTCAACTTTCCGAAATTTACTTTAACCACTTTTTGAGGACTGGAAAAGTCGTTGGCGCAGATGTCATTATTGAAGCTAGAGCCGCGAATAGTGAACTAATGATGTGGTGCAAAAGGTTAGCTATCTTTGCGATATAATGCTTACCCGCGGTTCCGAATAACCTTTCCACAAAGCTACAGATGACGGAGTGAAGGGTTTAGCACGTTGGTGTACTGTTTCGCAAGTCCAATATAGTAAGATAACACTGATTAGGCGTGGTCCCGAATGGGATGTACCTTTACCTAGAAGCACGGATCGTGCATACTGTACACTACTATCTATGAAAGATTTGAAAGATTCCCACTACGGAAACAAAAAAAAAAAAAAAAAAAAAAAAAAAAAAAAAAAAAAAAAAAAAAAAAAAAAAAAAAAAAAAAAAAAAAAAAAAAAAAAACGTTATAAATCCGTTCATTTATTGCTAGGAATTTAGTTTCCCTCCAGAAATGGAGTGCTTCTTGCAATTATGCTTCAACTAATCACTTCTACGAGTTCGCTGGTCTCCTTTATCTGCGGTTTGCTGGAGGATTCTCTTCTGAAACGCTGTTCTTGCGATTCCGTCTTGGGACTTACGCAATGGGTGCCCGATCTATTTCCATTTATGATGAGGGGTTGCGGTGTTTGTTTGGAGGTCCATTACTTAATTTCTGAATTAAACAAATGGGGTTGGTGATGGGAGCATCCCTTCCAAACGTCAAACTCATCTTCTCGGTGTACCCGCTGTTTAATACGAACGAGTTAAAGCCAGTATAACCTTATCACCAGCGGGAAGGAAACTCCAGGCTCAGATGCAAAAAGCTAATACCCTTCCCATCTAAAATTTATCAGATTACGTCATCAAAACCAAAAAACTAATAATTCCGATAATGACGATCTTCAGCATTAAAAGAATTACGCATAGAAACCTGGAAACCGCTCACTACTAGCATCCACTTAATTGTCGCAACTATGCAAAGGCTTCCAGCAGTACCACCTTCACGTGCTCTGTCTCTGTAAAACTCAAACTGAGCTGCCTCGTGTGAAACCACAACCGCAACTGGCCAGAAACTTTGTTTATGCTAAGCATTCCAATCAAAGAAGAGAGTGTGACGTCCTCTCCAAGGCAGCTGCGGCGACCTTATAACTAGAATGAAAAGCGCACTCAGATGTATTCATCTCGGTAAGATTGTCTGCAAGAGCAAGAAATATGACGACAGACTTTGACTTTTTGATTTTGAAGCTAAGTATTGGATAAGTAATGGATTTTCTATGAACACTACCTAATAAAGTGATTGAATCTCTCTCATCTGGTTATTGGTCATAGAGGTATAGCAGAAGATTTAATTTTTATACTCTCGCCACAAAGTTSCTAAAGAGAGTATTATAGTTTTGTTCACATAACGGTTGTTTGTAAGTCCTAAAACTAAAAGAGTCAGATATAGGGTTATATATACCAAGGTGATCAGGGTGACGAGTAGAGTTGAAATACGGATGTCTGTCTGTCCGTCCGTCCGTCTGTCCGTCCGTCCATGCAAGCTGTAACTTAAGTAAAAATTGCTATATCACGATGAAACTTGGTACACATATTTCTTGGCTTCATAAGAAGGTTAAGTTCGAAGATGGGCAAAATCAGCCCACTACCACGCCCACAAAATGGCGGAAACCGAAAACCTATAAACTGTCATAACTAAGCCGTAAATAAAGATATTACAATGAAATTTGGCAAATTGGACGTAATTTTTTTGGAAAAGTGGGCATGACCCCGCCCCCTACCAACTTTTTGTACATATCTCGAAAACTACTATAGCTATGTAAACCAAACTCTACAGAGTCGTTTCCTTTAGGCATTTCCATATACAGTTCAAAACGGAAGAAATCGGATAATAACCACACCCACCTCCCATACAAAGGTTATGTTGAAAATCACTAAAAGTGGGTTAACCGACTAACAAAAAATGTCAGAAACACTAAATTTTACAGCAGAAATGTCAGAAGGAAGCAACACGCAGGCTTTTTTTTTAAATTGAAAATGGGCGTGGCGTCGCCCACTTATGGACCAAAAACCATATCTCAGGAACTACTCAATCGACTTCAATGAAATGCGGTACATAATATTTTCTTAACACCCTGATGACCTGTATCAAATATCGGTTCACAACCACGCCTTCTTCCCATATAACCCTATTTTGAATTCCATCTGATGCCCTCTCTGTATAATATATCCATTAGGAACCAATGATGATAGCGGAATAAAACTTTACACAAATACGGTATTTGATGCGAGAGTATAAAATGTTCGGTGACACCCGAACTTAGCCCTTCCTTACTTGTTATATTTAAAGTTGCTCGGAAGTCGAACTCTTTTTTTCTGCTTGACTGAGCAGGCGAAGTAACACATAATTTTTCGAAAAATATTTATATGCCGTAGAATAACAAGGTTACGGAAGTTTCTTCCGATCTCAATGAGGATTCCTTTGATACTTTAGAATGAGCTCTTCAGCCGCTGCTCTATCGATTGCGATTCTAAGAAATTACTGTTATGCGGCACGTGGCATTTCGAAGAATATTTTTCACAGTTTTCTCGTCAGAACTTTCAATAGCCTCTGCATTTATTCACTTCCACCCGATGGATAATTTTTAACAATTTAGCATTTTTAATCGCTCCACCAAGGCAGGCCATCTTTCGCCAATGGCTGTGGGTCGAACTAGTTTGGCCTGCAATTATTCAGCAAGAACAACAAGAGAACCCGCAACTAAAGCGACTATTGCAAAATAAACACAACAATGTGGTTGTTGCTGTTATTGTTTTTATTACTACCGTAATTGTAATTGTTGTCCTTTCGTTATTGCCGCTGCACTTTTGCCCATTGCGCACACACACAAAACTTTTGCCTGCCACTGCAAAATGTGCACAAAAACTTTGCAGCAACCATTTCCCTAAACTTGCCGCCACCTCAGCCCGTGCCGCCTACGCTGCGCCGTCCACTTTGTGTGTGTGGACCACACTTTTGCCGGCTCCAATCACGCAGTAAAAAGTTTGCGACGTGTTCAATTGCCGACTACCGATGTCGCTGGCGCTATCAGTGCTGCCACCACAACTCTGCTCGGCCTGGCATGGCTACCCTTCCAACTCCACAGTGCTGCAGCGCTGGCTGGCTGGCCTTGCTTGGTTGCTTCCTTCCTGCCCCCACTTGCTTCTTCATGTTCTCGCAATTGCCGTTGCTATTGTCATTGCATTATTATTATTGTTGTTGTTATTGCTGTTGTTATGTCGCATGTTGCTTAACAACAATAAATGTTTTGCTATTCCAATTGTCTGCCATACTCCGCATGTCCGCTTCGCACCCTGCACCCCGACAAACTTAGTGCTGGTCGCTAGCTTGGAACTTCTCTAGTTTCCACTGCTATTCTGCCATGTCCTTTGAGGCCTCAAGCTCTCGTTTGCAATCGTCCTTGCGTGGCATCGTTTGGGGCTATTGCGGCAATGCAATTCACTTGTTCTTCCTTCTTTACTTTTTTTGCCGCCGCATAGTTGTTGTTGTTATCGAAGTCTAAGTTTGTTACGTTGTTGTTATTATTGTTCTTTTTTATTTCGATTTATTGATTTTATATTCGTATTTTGTTTGTATCTTCTATGCCTTTGATATCGTCATGCATTTCCAATACACAAAGTTGCTCTAAGAAAATCGCATGATTCATAAAGCTATTTTGAAAGTACGCACGACAGTTTTTAACAAAAATTCGTACGCAAATTAGTAAAGCCTTTTTAACTCAAGTTTCCTTTTAATTGGGGTTATCTTGTTGGAGAAAGTTAAAATAAAAGTGGGAATCCCTTGAACTCGCCTTTTGTATCCCGATCCTCTGTTAAGGTAACCCCAAAAACAGAGTTTTAGGTAGCAGAAAATATGTTTCAGGTTAGACCCCAGATGCCCAGATAAAGAAGAATGAACAAGTTCGAAAAAAATGCTAAAGCTAATGATTTAAACCACCCTAAATTTTAATTCCCGCAGAAGTAAATAAATAGGACGTGATCTACAATCATAAAATACTTAGAGACGCTGTTGCTGTCGTGGAGCAGAATATCGAACAAGACCGGAAATAGTCCATTCGCTTGCAATAATCGTGCCCATCCAATAAAAGAATAATTTTGGTTGCGGGCTTACACAATACGACTCGTGCTACAGCCCAAACTGAGATAGCCATCGATCACTATTCTCGAAAGAAATTTTTGTTTGTTAAAATTTTCAAAAGGTCTATGTTTGGTTTACTCTATGGACAGTGGACATCGCTGCTTCACATTTCTTCTACAATCAACGAGGAACGCTAGAGAGCTATGAATAATAAAGTTTTCGTGCCTGAAGCACGATGATGTGGATGACTTTTGGTTTCAAGAAGAGGACGCTTCATGTCACACAACTAACAAAATAATCAATTTATTGAAAGAAACTTTTGGTGGACGTCGTGGGCTTGTGTGACGTTTTAACTGAACATATTCAGTTGGTTATCGCCAAGATACAGGCCCAATAGCTGCCAAGAGTGATCTAAAATTGGCTCCTCAGCTGAAATTTTCGAGCCGTCAGTCACTTGCCAGAAATCATTTGTAAAAAGTTATGGCAAACCGTTATCTTTATACTAAAGCCAAATAACTGGCCTAATCAATAAAATATATGTGTTTTATTTATTTTCAAAATCACCGGTCTAAACACATAGGATCCTTTACATATATACTTATATATTGTTTACCATTACCTGATGAAATATCGTGTGATCTTTCATCACATGATTTTATTGAAAACACGCAACTAACTTTTTATCTAGGATACATATAACAGATCCTACTTTGCGAAAATCGATACACATATTAGGTTGTCAAAAAAGTCTTGCGGTATTTTCGCTAGTTGGCGCTGAGAGCGCGTAGTTCTAGTTTTATTCGTCGCATCGGGTCATGCTATACCTTTTTGGAAACCTCATTTCACACCCTAACACGTGTTTRATTGATTGTCGTTTCTTTTAAGTCGTTCGTGAGTTATAGCGTSTCAAACATGGAGCAAAATAAAGAGAAAATACKKCATATTTTACAGTACTACTACGATAAAGGCAAAAATGCATCTCAAGCCGCCAATAAAATTTTTGCAGTTTATGGACCCGATAMAGTTTCCATTTCCACCGCACAACGATGGTTTCAACGTGTTCGTTCTGGTGTAGAGGTGGTCGAAGATGCGCCACGCTCCGGAAGGCCTGTCGTCGAAAGTTGAGAGAAAATCGCTGAATTGGTCGAAAGAGACCGACATCAGTCAAGAGCTGGGCATGAGTCATCAAACCGTTATAAACCATTTGAAGAAGCTTGGAGTCACTAAGAAGCTCGATGTATGGATACCATACGAATTGACGCAAAAAAACATCTTTGGCCGTATCGACGCACGCGAATCGCTGCTGAATCGCAACAAAATCGACCCGTTTTTGAAGCGTATGGTGACTGGTGATGAAAAGGGGGACATCTTTTGTAATACTATTACTACTTTAATGCAACTCCAAATTCAACTGACAAAGTGTCAGTTCTTGTGGTTTTAACCACAACCAAAACCTTAATCTCCGAGGGACCAGTCCGCACGAGGAGATTGGAGCAAACTCCAAGAGCTCCAGGTCCCCGTGGTACCAGAATTACATCTGCGGTTAAACTTCGAACCCGAAACTTTACCAATTGAGCTTCCATACAGCTCTGGATTGGTGACCCCATACACACAGCACTCATACAAAATCTAACCATAATTCCCAGTTAAACGCCTTCGCCGCCTAAACAATTCCCGCGCAAACGACCCTAACTGTACGGCATTCCGACTAGTAGAGATCACACCGCTAACATCAGTCCAGTCCCTATAGTCCAGTTCCTAGAGCACCCAGATCCTATATCTGAGTACATCGGGCATTCTCAAATGACATTCATCCAGTCCTCTACCCTCGCCCTACAATAACAATCTAACCTTTCCGATAGCAGCCTCTGATGCAGAAGTGCATTCAGAGGTCCATGCCCTGTTAGTAGAAAGCCTATACTCGTGGATGATGCCAACATCTGATGAGTCGACGTAACAAGTTTTCGAAAGAAACATTCTGCGAATATTCATGGTCCTTTGCGCATTGGTAACGGCGAATACCGCAGTCGGTAGGAGGATGAGCTGTACGAGATTACGAGCGAATTAACGGATAGCGGCTTAGCTGGCTCGGTCTGAGCAAGTGAAGAGAAAGACCTCTACTCCGTTAAAAGACCAGGTGGAGAAGAATATGGCTTCGCTTGGAATTTCAAAGTAGCGCCAAACAGTGAAAAGGGGGAGTGACTGGCGCGATATTGTACACCGAACTGTAACCGGTGAAAGAAGAAGCCTTATGCTTTTTGGAATCTATACTTTCTGATTTCTTAAAATAATGATACATTGCTATTTTAATTTTCATAGAAAATGATAAAAAGGATATCCCTCTGAATCAGGCGAAGCTGCTTTTCTTTTCATCTCTCTATTATTTCGTATTAGCAGCAGTTTATCTTCTTATATTATACATAGGATATGACCATCATCGCATTTTTTATGGCATGATATTCAGAATAAAAACATAAAATTTTTTTTGAATAAATGGGCAATAAAAATCTCACAACATTTAATTTTTTTAGAATACTTTTCTAGCTTCTAAAGATCACAACTTACGCTTACTTTCTTCAGTAAACATTTTCATCACTGTCTTCAATTAGTTTAGTTCATTCGGTTACATAATATACTCATACATTAATTTTCATTACATTATTTATCCACACCACTCCTAATCCATCCAAATGACCCGAACATGTGGCCAAATAAACCAACAATAAATTTCTATCAAATAAATGTTCTAACCAAATCGAATGCTCAACCCCCGGCATTTAGCTGCTAAACACCGTTAGTTGCATGCATTTGGCATATTTATTTGAGAATCACAAATCGGCGCAATTAAAGCCATAAATACAAATGACAAAAATCCAAGCGAACAATAGTTAAAAATCCCGCGGGTATAGTGCTGACACAAACAAATAAACCTTAACCTAAAAAATGCACAAAGAATGACAATAACAACAACACGAAATGTGTAAATCAAAACAATTGTTAAACATACAAAAATAATAGCAACAAAAATCGCTGTTTGTTATCGCCTGCCAACAAAACACTTTACCAGCAAGCGACGACGCCGGCAGCAGGATCGGCTTGATGGTAGGGTGCCCGAAACGGCTTTACCGCTAAGCTGCATGTTCTTTTCCACGCAACACATGCCAACAAAGGCGCACAGCCAATGTGTTAGTGCAAAGCCAGCGCGGTGATATGAAAAAGAATAACACAATGACGAAAAATTAAACGACAGGACGAACGCGTCTAGAATACAGCAGATAAAGGGTGAATTTGGGAGGGAGAGTGTGAGTTCGAGAAGGTGCAACCGCAAATGACAATAAATATGTGCGAGATAAATATGTGAGTGGAAATAAAATTTTCGCTGATAAAAATATTGAAAGGCGCGAGGATACCTCCGGGAGGTGGTGGAAATACGAAGGATATATGGCTGATAAGCGATAACAAGCCAAGGCTGTGTGAATGTACACAGTGTGGAGAAAAGTGTTGACGGTTGAAAGAGAGAGTTGTTATAATTGCTGTTGTTGTTTTTGGACTATAATGCAATAACCAGCAGCAAAGATTTTACGAAGAGAAATAAAGAAATAAATAAATCAAAATAATACTCTCCACAAATAAAAAAAAAGACTCCGTACAAGAACTTGTTTAAGATCGATCTGTTGGTATGGCAGTTTTTTTCTTATTATGCCCAACCTGAAACATTTATTGGAATGCTATAGCATTGCTGGGATAACTCTTGCCAAATTTCGAAAAGATGTGAAATAAAATACTTTTCTATAAAATAACTTGGTTTTTATTACTCAGTTGGAATGGGAGATACATTCTATATTAGACTGATATCGGAAACTGCTCGAAAAGTTGAACAACAAGATCGCTTGAAATTTTGTGTTCCCAATAGAATCATGGCTACGGAATCGTTGCGAATTTCCAAAAGTGTTTGAGGAATCTATCACTACAAGTATTTCAGTAGCACGAGTTGTCCATCCACCTATGTAAGTGGCGATAAGATCGATGAAGTTGAAAAAACAGCGCTTGGAAATCATTATATTGGATTCAGTGAGATAGCAGAGGATTTTAATATAGCTTATGGATTCACTCAGTCATTTTCGTTAGTGTTTTAGGTATAAATCGTATCAATGCTAAACCTGTAACAAAAGATCTGAATGCACCGTTACATTATAGCACACTTGGAACTGTCTTTTTGATCAAACACAAAGCGAAAATCATGATTTAGTCACTGTATTCGCCACATTTGACTTCCTGCGACTTTTTTCGATATTCAAAAATAGCCTTCAGGGAACTTGCCACAAAAAATAAAAATCAAACTATGTGAGCAGTTTAATTTGAGCACTCTCGGCAATACCATGTTTCGACCAAAGATTTAAAGTGATAAGATTACATTTAGTCTATTCACTAGTTTCGATTGTCCCCATTGCCATAGCGGATTTATACAAAATGTAAAATGAAATATACAATATATAGAATTATTTAAGATAAATTATAATTAATTCAACGAAACCCAGAAATATGTCATAAATTAGTTCCAAATTTATATCGAAATCGTAATACGTCAGAAACATTAAATTTTACCACCGAGATGGTACGATTATTTTTATCCAGTATATTTTGGCATTTCATCATTGAAAGTCTTACGCCTATACCACCATTAAAAATCATTCAACTTTATTTTGAAAATTCACATTCTGTGAAGAATATTTTCGAGCACTTCGCTCAACGTATGGTCAACATAATCGGCCTATTGAGCATATCATTCGCCATCTTGAATAATATTCGATCGAATAGACCACGTCCAGCACGCAGTGAAGAAAACATAGCAGCCGTAGCTGATAGTGCACACGAAGACCGTGAAGAGTCGCGACGTACACAGTAACTCGAACTGTCGTATAGAACGACTTGGCGCATTTTACGTCGAGAAAAACTAAAGTCGTTCACTCCATGTGCTCTTGAAAAGCTTCAAGAATAGCCGGTGCGAAATTGTCAGCCCATATGATGCCGCTGAGAACGTAACGTCGCGCAATGATAACCGAGTTTTATTGAGTTTAGTCATTTTGGCGACATTTCGATCCAACAAGAAGGCGCCACTTCCCACACATCGAATCAATCAATGGATTTATTTTAGCTGCGGCCAACATTTGAAAAAGATAATCTTCAAAGCATAAGTACCATAGAATGTACTTTCGAATAATAATAAGAATTCCCCATTAAATTTAAAGTTTCTGAGTTTTTTCTTTGAAAAAAGTAGAGAACCTCGAAATGGATCAGTCTTTATATATCCAATGCACTAAATTATAGTTTTCCAATTGGCACTATTTAGCATACATATATCGGTCAGTATTTAGGTTATCTTAGCAAAATGAAAAACGTACAGCGTATATAACGGTCCACGAGTTACCTCAGTTTCCATATACGAGTACGACATATGATTTTCGTTATTCTAGCAGACTTCAAGCAGAATATGTCGGTCAGTGTATGTTTTCATCATAAAAGAGCTTGGAAACCTGTTCCCGAGTAGATTTTTCTCAATCAGTCTAGACCATTCCTTAGCCCCGTAAACCGTATATAGTAATTTCCGGCTTTCCATCTGACTATAAACGGTCTTTTTTTTGGTCAATAAGTGCAAGATTTTAATGAAATTAAATGAATAGTATTTTTAATTTTTTTTTTTTTGTTTAATATAATATGTAATTAAGAGAATAATTAGAAAATTTGCGAGAGTATAGAATGTACGTTTACACCCAACCCTGAGCCTTTCCTTACTTGGGAAATTTTTTTCAATTAAATATTTTCCAAATCTGTATTATCAGCTAACTATATGAGAATATTTTGAAATACAGATAAGCACGAAACAATACAACACAAACAAAAACTAAATATACATTTTGAAGAACAAAAGCCAATAGTTGCAAGCAAGAAAATAATACGAAGCACAGCAGCTGACGAGTAAGGGTATTAAAAAGTGGAAGGACGGAAGCAACAAAAACAACTAGAAACAACAAAACACCACATATGTCAATGCCTGTGAAAAAGGACAAAGCATACAAAAAACATATCCTTACGCAGTAAGGTCGACGGGCAGGCAGGCATACTAGTTGAACTCTCAGTACCAGCGCGTGGCGGTTCAAAGTGTCAAAATATAAAACAAAAAAAAAAAACATGGAAAGAATTGTCAAAGCGGTTGCCAGGAGTGTATGAATGCTGAAAGAAGGTGGACCGGAGAATACTATAAATACGGCAAGGCAGGATGCTAAAAAGGTAGGCGTATCTTTATTGGGCGTGGCAGGCATTTACCGCCGCGATAACTGCTGACATCTGACTTTTTATTGTTGCAAAGTCCTGTCTTCCTTTGACACCACATTGAAAAGGGTTTCATGTATATATTGTATGTATATAATTTGATATATTTCGTTGAGCGTGAGAGTGTAACTGTTTGAGAGAATTCTTTTCGCGTATGGTAAAGATATCAATGTATTTTTATTGAATATAAAAGCGCTTGACTTGATAGTTTCGTGATAAATTTGCGTGAAATTAAAGCGTTTTCCATTTGTGGTAGAAATTCTACATTTATATATCACTGGGAAGGTATCTTTGGCACAACGGTCGGTAAAGTCAGCCCACATGATAAAACATAAAACAACAAACAAAACAAATGGATTCAAGTTGCTCGACTTCGACGTGGCCCAAAATATAATTATCTTTAGTACTAAATTCCAGCATAAGAAGATATATCAAGCTACCTGACTGTCTCCGGAACGAAAAACCACCAACCAGATCGATCCTGTTGTGAGAGACAGAAGACACGTCTCCAGTATTTTAGATGTGCGTGCGCCCCGGGGTCCTAACATCGACTCGGACCACTATCTTGTTGCAGCCAAGATTCGCACTGTGCAGGAAAAAACGCACGGCACCATACACAAGGAAGGTTCGACGTCGAGAGGCTGCAATCACAACAGACAGCCGAACGATTTTCTACTCGACTTGCACTCCTGCTCTCTGAGAGCACTCGTCAACAACTCGGTATAAGGGAACTGTGGGACGGCATTTCAAGCTCCTACCATACAGCAGCAACAAAAACCATTGGTTTTTGGAAAATGCAAAAGAACAGTTGGTAAGAAAAAGTAACATTACAATAGACCACAACGGGATGGATGGATGAATACCAAAAGTTGAAGAAGGAAGAGAGAAACATTTGTAGACAAAAAAGGCCAAAAAAAGAGAGCTTGACAAGCTGACCGACAGGGCTAAAGCTGGAAAATTCTGTCTGAAGTACAACAAAGCAGCGGAGGCGGATGGTTTGCCGACCGAGCTATTCAAATATAGCGGCGATGAACTGATAAGAAGCATGCATCATGATTGTCTGACGACAGGAATTAAATGTGTTCTGTCCAATCCACAAAAAAAGAAACCCCATAATCTGCCAACCAACTACCGTGGGATAAGCTTCTTCAATACTGTTTATAAGGTTATCTCGGGCCTATTGTGTGAAAGATTAAAGCCCAACTTGGACCTTATCAGTGTGGCTTTAGACCTGTTAAATCAACAACCGACTAGATATTCACCATGCGTAAAATCTTAGAAAAGACCCGTGAGATAATTGACACACTTGACATTGTGTCAAGCATTGTTTTTGACATAACCGCGTTAGCGGCGTCAACGCAAATAAGAGAGAAGGAAACCTACAGAAAAAAGTGGTAAGAAAATGTTACCTAGAATTCTCAGATTCTTATAAAAACTCCTTGCCACACATTAAACTAAGAATTTTACTTTGCATCTAAAATACTACCGACAAATCTTCATATTTGAATTACAACTTCAATCATAAGATTATTCACTAAGCAGCTTAGTTACTCACTTTCCAATAATTGAATTTGTTAGTTACTTAAACACTCTCCTAAAAAACCGCCTCACAAATGTATATTCACACTTTAGCTAACCGTTCTTTACACTTCCCATTTTAGACATTTTCGCTTCTTACTCTCTTCTCGCGCCCACCTTGCCGCAATCGCTTTGTCCCCTAAATCTTGAGCTTTTGTCGGTAGGCGCGAAAATATAAATCAAATATTCACCGAAACGCCAACCCCGGGTGGTCTTTCCAGATTATTGGCTTCTCAGGCCTTTTCTTTCGCATTTCTTTCTTTTTTCTCAGCTCTTCTTTTACAGAAATACGTACAATGAATACAGCAAGCAGTTAAAGCTGCCTTGCAACACCGACTGCTTCATTTAATTCGTTATTTTATTTGCGCCGATTCTTGCGTTTGTTGTGAATACTTTGGTTTTGCTGTGTTCTTGATTTTCGACATGGGTTTCGATTTTGTCTTTTATCATTTAACCCTTTTTATTTGCCTTCGCTTTCGCCTTTGATGACATGAGCACAGGCGACTTTGCATTATTCTTTTCGCTTATTTACATATGTCTTCTATTGTCTCTTTTGTGTTGCAATATGGTTTCACGGTGGATTACATACAATGCTATTAAGAGTAGCTCGTAAATCACTGAACTTTTTTTTCTCTGTTAGAAAATTAAATTTTTTTTGTGGTTTATTAGACTATTTAAAAAAAGAAATCCTTTTTAATTTCATTACTGTTAGATTGCTGAGGGATTTGAGTTTTTTATTGTATGACTTGATATATAAGTATACGAGCTTAGGTGTATGATGGTGATTTAAATGTGGGCTTACATTTAGGAAACTGAAATAATAATGTCGCTTTCTTGAGCAAGTAAATTCTTACTTGCTGGCATAGTAAAACTAAAGGGCTAGCATTAAAATGGCACTGTTGACAAATGAGTGATTTTTTTTTTTTTTTTTTTGAAGAACACACCTCGTACTGTGCGTCTACCCGGAACAATATTGGTATCCTACCCGGGTTGCTACGAATTTTTAGCGAGAGGCCTAAGGCTTGCTGAAAGTATAATTGAATCAGTATGGACATTTCCTTGAGGAAAGGTATGGTTTCGTTGAGTATTTCTAACAACCTATGGTTTCTGAAGCCAGAGGAAAACTTTTCAAAACGACAAGTAGAAACGATGTCGTAAAATGGACGTAGAATCCGGTGCTTTGAAGAGATCAGAACACCAGAACACATAAGAGGCCATAAAAATATTACTAATTAAAGCTCTTCTTCTCTATTGAAATAGACATCGCCTTCACGGTTATTGTCGACTTTTCAACAACGTGCCAGTGTTTTTTTCTTTTGCTGTTTGACGGCAATTGCAGATTAGAAGTAGACCAAGTCCTTCTCCCTCTGGCCTTTTTTTCTTTTGCTGTTTGACGGCAATTGCAGATTAGAAGTAGACCAAGTCTTTCTCCCTCTGGCCTTTCCAACGAAGTGGAGGGGCCTTCCTCTTTCTTTGCTACCTCCGACGGGTAACGTGTCGAATACTTTCAGAGCTGAAACGCTTTCATCAATGCTGACGACATGACCTAGCCAGCGGCGCTGCCGTTCCATAATTCGCTGAACTAGATCAATGTTCGTTTAACGGTGCAATGTGCAAAAGACCATAAATCTTCTGTAAATTCTTCATCTTGAACCCTTCTAAGGCCGGCTCATCTGATGTTGTCATCATCCAGACCTCTGAACCATAGAGCAGGACGGGAATTATGGTGACTTATAGAGTTTGGAAGAGCTTTACTTCTTAATTGCCTACTCGCTGTTCGTGGTGTTAATGCTGGCTCCAAGATAGACGAAATTTTCTAAAATTTCGAAGTTATGTCTGTCAATAGTGACGTGGAGGCATTCTCGAGTGCCAAAACTGTTTGCCTGATGGCTGGAGATATTTCGCCTTGCTCTCGTCCATTACCAGACCCATTTATTTCGCTTTCTTATCCAGTCTGCAGAAAGCAGCACTAAAGGCGCTGGTGTTGAGGCCGATGAAATCAATACCTTGTACCGGCTGGATTAAGTTCTCCAGCTCGAATTATTTTCTCCAGCAGCAGATTGCACAAGTCGCACGATAGAGAGAAGCCTTGTCTGAAACCTCCTTTGGTATCGAACGACTCGGAGAGGTCCTTCCCGATCCTGACTTGCTGGTTTTTACTCAACGTCAGTTTACACAGCTGTATTAGTTTTGCGGGGATACCAAATTCAGACATCGCGGCATAAAGGCAGTTCCTTTTTGTGCTGTCAAAATCAGCTTTGGAATCGACGAAGAGGTGTTGAGTGTCGATTCTCCTTTCACGGGTCTTTTCCAAAATTTGGTGCATGGCGAACATCCGATCAGGTGTTCATTTTAAATGGCGCAGATTGTATGTCGCCCTTTTTGTGGATTGGACGGACCACACTTAAACTCCAATCCTTGTGCATGCTTTCGTCCGACCATATTTCACAAAGAAGCTCTATGCTCGTATCAGTCCTTCGCCGTCTTGTTTGAACAGCTTGGCCGGTAATCTATCGGCCCCAGCCGCTTTGTTGTTCTTTAGGAATTGAGTAATTATTATTTGGACTTCTACATGGTCGAACAATGGAACGTCCGCTCCATCGTCATATATGTAAGAATGTCGAGTGGAAATTTCAATTGGATCGGTCCAAGCATTTTGAAGAAAATTTCCTCACGGGCTCTTAAAGCAACGTGTCTAGAAAACTCATTGAACGTTTTCGGAGCTCTTCCACCAAGGTTAAACTTTCCTGCAGTGTTGTTGTTATGCCATTATATCTTATTATGCTGTTTTGATTTATTTTAGAGCTTATTACACGCTTCAATTTGATTTTTATGGGAACCGAAGTACGCCAATTCATTTAAATATAATTAAGTTAAGTCATTAGCATAAAGAAGACACGCGCACATCACAACATAAAAATTACGGAACTTGCATGACAAATCAGAGAACTGGTCGTCGATGCCAAGTGTGCGCTGGATTACGCCGATTTTGAAGCAAACAAAGGATTAAAGCTGTGAAACGTGTAAATGTGTGTGTGTGGCGGTGTATGTTTCAAGAACAGTCCGTTGTTAGCCCCAAATAAGTGAGCGCAAGGCACACCTCACTATAAAATTGCATTAAGTCGCTTGGCACTTGCAACATGCAGCAACCATACAGGTACACACACACACATTCACACTTGCTATGCACTCGCTTGGAATTTGCCACTTTGCGCTTTGGCGTTGAAAAGTTGTGAAACAAAAATAAAAACAAAAACAAACAAACAGAAATAAATTACCAAATAAATAGCAACGAGCATTTAATGAACAAAACACGTGCAACAGCAGCTACAACAACAACATATGAGGTATTTTCTTATAGAAACCAGAGGAGACGCACCCTCAATGCGTTGGCACACGCTGCATGCATCCTCGTTGGCGAAACAAGCGCAGTCACTGCCAGCGCTCATGTTGCATGCCACAATGCACCCATATATCAGTGTGTAGAGTGTATTGTAGTGTGTACAACAACAAGCAAAAAGTAATGCATCGCTGGCATGATGACTCAACTCTGCTGCTGCTTGACTCAGCACCATCGAATATTGCGGACGCCTCGCGCAATCTTGCGTTGGGTGGTGGTGGCTGGTGCGTATCTGCATGAGCGGCTGTTGCAATACACAACAGAGCAGCACGCCGCAGCCGCTTACGCCGCGCAAAAGGCTTCGATTTTCCACAACAAGGGGATCAATCGCCTCGAAATATTTTTTTTTGATTGCTTCTAGGGTAGATCGGGCCGAAAACGTGTGTGTTGTTGCTAAGGGTGAAAGTGTGTAAAAATTTCGCCTAAAAATGTCATCGCCTGTAATTCAATATCGCAGCTAAGCGCAGTGATATGTTGAAGGTAAACACACGTTCCTTCCTAAAAAAGCGTGTAGCTGGGAAATGTTCCACGGTTCGCTCTAAACAACTTTGCTTAATGGACTATGTGTCAATAGCCGGTTTCCGACCTAGCGATTTTTAAGGCGAGGTTTAAAATAGAAGGTCGGCTTCAGTTCTTGCTTTAGCTACAATTTGTATGCTTTTAATTTAAAATCTAGACGTAAAAGTTGCCATGTACTGATAATATAATTTCTTCACCGCTTGCTGGACGTATTCTATTGAGTTGAATATTAACGAGTATTGAATGCTGGATCTCTAGATGGCTGCTGGTGTTGTTAAAAAAAAGCTATTGAAAAACGTAGCTCACTTTGGAATACGTCGGAAATCACAAATGATTAGCACAACGAGCTGAGTGGATTTAACCATGTCGTTCGCAAAGCTGCAACCAAAACCATTGAGTTTCGTAAAATGCAAAGGAACAGCTCGTACGAAGAGGAGTGCCGTGTCACAGCGGAGAGAAATCAGACTGCCTACCTCGCAATGTTACGATCGACCACAACACGTGAGGGATGGGATGGACATCAAGAGTTGAAGAGCAAAGCGAGACGCATTTGCAGACAGAAAGAGAGACAGGCTGAAATGTGTGAGTATGAAAAGCTTGACAAGCTGGCCGACAGGAGTAAATTCTGCAAAAAGATGTGGCGCCTAACAGAAGATTTCAAGACCGGAGCATACTCTTGGAGAACCCTTAGAGGTGAAATGATACCCAGAGCATACTAAAATTACGAAGAGAACACTTTTCCAGTCTACTGAGTGGCAGTGAAAGTTTAACACCAGGAGAAGGCGAGCTCGATTCCCAAATTGATACGATGGAGGAGACGTTCCATTGCTCCACCATGAAGAAGCTCCAATAGTCTGAAGGACCACAAAGCGGCTCGAGCCGATGGACTGGCGATCGAGCTATTCAAATACGGTAACGAAAAACTGATAAGGAGCGTACATCAGCTTCATTGTGGAATACAGTTGGGCGAAAGCATGCGCGTCGATTAAAATTTAAGTGCGCTCTGCCCAATCCACAAAAAGGGAAACCCCACAATCTGCGAAAACTACCGTGGAATACGCCTCCTCACTATCACATATAATGTGCCCATCGTCAACACACAAATAGTCGTGACTTGGCTCTCATGTCACTGCTGGCAGTCATAACTTTGAAGTCATAGACAATTTCTATCTATATTGGAACCAGTATCCACACCAATGACAATATCAGACTCGAAATATAATGCAGAATAACTGTTGCCAACAGGTGCTACTTCAGACAGAGCAGGCAATTGAGAATTAAAGTCCTCTCCCGAGAAACAAAAACCTAACCTTATATATCAGTCATCTTCTGATGCGTCGACATTACGAGTTTGCGAAAGAAAAGTTCTGCGAAAGATTTATGGTCATTTGCGCGTTGGCCACGGCGAATATCGCATTCGATGGAATGATGAACTGTATGAGATATATGACGACATTGACATATTACAGCGAATTAAAAGACAGCGGCTACGCTGGCTAGGTCATGTTGTTCGAATGGACGAAAACACTCTAGCTCCGAAAGTATTCGATGCTGTACCCGCCGGCGGAAGCAGAAAAAGAGGAAGTCCTCCACTCCGTTGAAAGGGCCAGATGGAGAAGGACCTGGCTACGCTTGGAATATTCAATTGGCGCCATGTAGCGAAAAGAAGAAACGACTGGAAGGCTGTTGTTAACTCGACTATAATCGCGTAAGCGCTGTCTACGCCAAATAAGAAGAAGGAGAAGAAGAAAGACAAAGGTTCCTATTTATTCAAAAATTTAATGAGAAACAACTTCGTTGAGTAGATTATTTTACGTTTTGGGCCAGTCGTTTGGCCATTAAGATCAGGTAATATCACACTATTACTTCAATTCTGGCTTTGAAGCGGTTCACACAGGTCCCATTCGCTTGTTACCACTCGAAATGCTCGTCATCGAAAATTGTACTCAAGCGGATAGAACATGTGAGATTTAGCCGCGGCCAACATTTGAAAGCAGCGCATTATCTCTCTTCGAAGAAATTGTTCAGACCGGACTATTATAGCATATAGCCTTCAATGCAGTTGTTATTGAATAGTTAATCATTGATTCATGCATACAAACATACATATTCTTGATATAAACACTTATATGTGGTTAAAAATAATAGCATTTTGGTGCTTCGTTTCCGCTGTTCCCCATCCCCTCTGTGTATTGTGTCATTGTAGCAACCACCAGAATTGCCACAAACAACCAGCACAGGAATATGCTACTTTTTGTAACATTTACAAACATTTTTGTTGCATTTTGTTGTTGTTGTTGTTAGTAATGCAAAAAGCAAAGCAGCAATCAAAACTATTCCTGCCTTGCCAATCGACTGTCATTTCGCCACCAGCATTTATGCATGTATGGATATGTGTATACAAATGTGTGTATATATTTCTACGTGTATGTATGTATGTATGCACATGTTGGTTTCCTGCTATTTTGCACACCCGCTGCGCTGCGTGGAGTTCGGCTGAGAGGCTCAAGTGCTTAGGCGGGCGACCGCTATTTGTTGACGCGTACATGCAATTGTTGTTGTTCTTGTTGTTGTTTTCTTTTTGGAATTTTTGCACGCGTTAATTGGGTTTATTTTTAATGATGTTTATGGTCATGTCAAATGTTGTGCATTGAATGCAATTATGCTGCGTTAGTGCGATGTCACTGCTCGCCGTAGCTGCCTGCCGAACACGTGTGTGCGTGCATGTGTTTATGTGTGTGTATTTAAGTGTATGTTTGCTCGTTGGCTGGTGCCTGTTGTTATGCCACACGCTAATAGCACGACCAGCCACAAGAAATTTTTCTGTTTACTTATGCTATCCATACTTTCTAGCTATCTTTCTCTCTTACTCTCTCTCTCTTAAACGCTTCGCTGTCTCCTTTCATGCATTTTGCTCGAGTGATTTATTTTCATGCACCCAATTGCCTCACAAGTCATTTGCTTTGATTGTTTCAACATGCCATATGCGGCATTTGCCTTCACACAGCCACACACACACACAACTTGGATTGGTGCACTCGCAGTCCTCGAGTACCAGCCTATTCGTATAAGTGCGTTTTTCACGGTCACTATATGTGCCGCTTGCCTAAATGTCTGTTATTAGCAATTCGTCTATCATTTCTTTTTAATCTCTTCTTTTTTACTTTTATCACTCTATGCTCTCTTTTAATGGCTTTGTGGCTTGTCAATCTAGATTTATGCTCTCACAACATGCTGCTCAGTGTAAAATAGTATTGTGCGGTTAACGGTTGTTTGTAAAACCGAGCAATAATATATATAGAATAGTTATACATCTGTCAGTCCTAGCGATGTTGATTGTGAGTAAAAATTGGGATCTCTTGAAGAAACTTCATCTGAAGAAACAAAGGAATTCAACGAAGTCAACAAAAATTTGGTTCGGTGTATCCCAGTAGAGAGAAAACTATGCTATAAACAATTTTGACAAGGCGACGTGACGATTTGGTCGAATTTAATATAGCCATGTTAAAAACTATAAGAGCTATATTACTCAAAACGAAAATAGAAAAGCGAAAACAGAGTAAAAGCCTTGACAGATGGCAGCGTTAATCCGGATTAACTGCGCACTTAATCAGTTTAAAATTTTTAGGTGGCAGACGACAGCTATGAGAGTTTGAAACTCTCGTAAACAGCTGATTGCCATTTTTATAACACCTTCAATGAAAATGGATAGAAGATAAACATTGCGAATTTTAACCAAACCATTTTTTTTACAAAAATATTTCAACATGTTTTTTAAAACTGCATCATAACATGACAACATAACATAAAACTTCTTGTTTTATTTTTGAAAATTCGAAAAACAGCTGTCAGTGTTTCTTGTTTTTCGTTCACAATAGATTAAAATTGCCCATTTTTAATAATGTTGCCAACGAAAGTGCAACTAAATCTCTAAAATTTAGAGAATTAAATGGGAGTTAGCAACGGAGTTATCTTCACTAACTGCTGCCGTTCACTAACGCTGCCGTCTATGAATGCTATAAGGATAACGTAAGAAGCAGTTCATTTATCCACATGGAGGTTCAAAAATTGATCACAAGTTTGAGTAAGACCGCACTCTTTTGAACCAAACTTGGTTAATCAATTTGTATAAGTGCTCCTTGCAAAATTAGTATAGAATTTTCTAGGCTCCTTGTCTCTAGTTCACCTGATGATATTTTCAGACGGGTTCGTTAGTCTCAATAATTGCAAATTGAGAATGGTACTTAATGGCTGTGTAGTGGTTAGATCCTTCATAAGAGGGCCAGTGAACTATTCGCTCTCAGCAAGGCCCACCTCGCCACTATCCGATTAGGATTTATGCCATAAGATCCATATTTTTGCGGTAGGTATCAGCAGCTTGGAAGGAATTGACTTAACAATACCGCCTTGAATATTCAGCCTTTTCCAAATTTAGACAAATGTACCACGGATCTCATACTTTAAGACATTCTAGTGAAATAGCGTAAATAGGAATAAAACACGTAAGTAGATTTGGGATAGATTAAGTGCGTTTTGCCTATAGATGTTTATGAAATTACAGGAGTTTTCACATTTGGCTTCACAATGGACTATACAAAGCATCCTAAAAGTGAACCCGCTGTGACGAGGAGATATCAGTAATCTAACCTAACCTAATCTACTCGCTTATTTGAAAATATGTTGCATAGCATAATCCCTGATAAATAGTTGACAGCCGACTATTTGAGAAAAACCATTATTAAAAAACTTTCTTACAGCAGATTCGTTCATGAACAGGTTTTGAACTGCTAGAGTAAATTTTATAAAAACAATGAAATTTATGCAAATATTCTGCAAGACTTTAACTTTTAAATTTTCCTTGATATGTACATATATTCGGTAACACCCGAAACAAGCTCTTCCTTACTTGCTTTAAAATTCATTACAGTGTTTTTGTTTCTGCTTGTCTGCCGGTCTAATGCAACTCAAGTAGCAGGAAGTACTTGCGCTTTCGTCGGGGAAGTTGCGGCAGCTGATGCCACTCACGCCTCAAAGTACTCGTCTGTCAATTTCAAGTGCGTGTGACAAATGAGTTTTCTTACGCTCGGAGATAAGCAAAAGTCGAATTCTGAAATCGGCTGAAAAAATGTTCATTACTCATTGTGCTCTTTCGCGTTCAATAATTGTGAGAAACTTTGAATATTTTAATGCAACATTTTATTATCAAGGGCAATCCATTAAGTTTATCGTTAAATGTGGTTTTGTTGTTATTTAATGAAAATACTCTCTTAGCATTTCCCTTTTACTGGTACTTCTGCTTTCAATGCTTGATCAATTTTGTTGATGTCTCAAACCGTTTGAAACAGTTGTTTCCTTTACGAGTCCATCGATAGTTAGAAATAACATAATTGAGGCACTACGACCTATGGTTACAATAGAGCCTCTTCGGTATCACATATGGTCACAAAAGTCCATCACTCTAAATAATTTCAGGAGCTTGCTGGGTGGAACTGTGGTAATGTGATTCCTGTCCAGGTAGAAGAGTGCCTTGGAGTTCTGAAGTTTCTAATTCCATGTCGCAAGCCCGGCAGTTTTCGCTTGAAACTATGTCAATGTTAAACAAGTGATTCCTAAGCTTGCCTCTAGACAAAACCTTTTGTAGTCTGCCCTCAGGGGCGAGGAGACGTTGTCACGGAATTTCCCGAAACTATTTATCTTCGCGGGCCTAATTTCCTTGTTATAGGTTGTTAGGTACTGCCTATATCCTGCGCACTGATTGCCTGAGCACTGAGAGTTTACTAGGCCACCTTGAACAGGTTTGCTTTCTCTTGGTCACCTTAACTGTACAGGATCAGTGATAGGCATCCGTTATAACTGGTTTGTGGCAGCTAGCCTGCTTTCCAGTTCAGCCACGGCGGATGCACTATCTATCTGTCTCACTCCTCTCTTAAAGACACTAATGTTCGTACTTCCAGCGATCCGAATCGGCTGACGGTTCATTGTGGAACCAAAGGTCGTCCACGTCAGTACCCTCCAATTCAGGCCTCATCGCTGAACAAAGTTTTCTTGTGAAAAAAATTTTTTTTCTTATTCGTGGTTTGGTGCATCATGATTTTGGTTTTGGAGAGACAGACGGTCAATATAGAGGCTATACAAGTGTTTTTTAATGTAAGCATTCAACGAAAATGGCAGGAGTTGTGAAACAAATAATTTATAGATTTAACACGATGATAATTCAGCAACACATTGAGCCACGATTGAGACCAAATTTAAGCCCATCGATCAACTATCGTATAGAAGATTTGGTTCCGTGTGATTTATTCTTGTTCCCCAAACTGAAATGGCTGTTCCGGGGAACCCGTTTTAAGCCGATCGAAGAGCTGAAGCCATCCCAAAAAGATCTTATGAAAAGTGTTTTAAGGACTGGAAAAATCGTTGGCATAAATACATATATTACATTTAGTGGAGATTACTTTGAAGGTCCAAATAAATACTGAACATTTTGTGTCTCATTTAAAATTCCGGCCAATTTTCTGCCGCAACTTGTAAAGTTTGAAATAGCTGCCATAACGCATTCTGTTTCTTAAAGGTGTGAACTAATTGGAGAAAACCAAAAATGATATGAAAAATAGTATTTCGTATGGGTAGCGTAGAATCTATAATAATCGCTCATGACTACGTTAACTTCCTTTGGAGAATATTGGATCATATTTGCACCAAGAAAAGCATGGGTTGGTTTTGCGAGTTCTCTTCGACTACGATATGTTGACTATCTAACACGAAGGTTTTGCTATAGCAAAATAAAAGAAGAAGCCTGGTCAATGTTATGGAATTTTATAACACATCAAAGCAGCATCCACTCTGCCGTCATTGACTACAATAAAACTTTAATTTAGGTTTATCACACCTTTAAATCTAGATCTCTTAATTTACACCGCCAGATAATTTGAGCTATTCTCCCATACAATCGACAATTCGACTCATCTGCTCATATTTTCGTTTACGTTTCTCGCTTTGTCTGGTGAGAACATGCTATTTCACCACGTGTCTCCACGCTTGTTCTCGCCTGCCATAATATTTCGGAATAAAACGAAAACAAAGCTATTTTTTGCATGAGACATAAACACTACGCCACAAATAATATGCATTTCCTCAATGAAACCAAAAAGCCAGCCGGCTTACGACGAGATTGATAAGAGAGAAACAATAGCAGGAAGAAATGTTCAGTGAGAGAAATGCTAACTGTTATACAATAATTTTCGCTGTGGGCGTTGTAGTTGGTTACTTAATGGTCACAACCGAGTAAGAGAGCAATCCAGTGTGCAGCAAGGGAGCTGAGCTGAACAACTGTGCGTCGCGCACACGCGACAAAACTGCAAGCGAGTCACAGCTACGCTGTTCTCTCTCTATATCTCTCTCTGTATATGTGTGCAGTATGCCACCATGCGTAGCCGTTATATGACGAAGAGAGCGAGTGCGATTATTTATGCAAAGCATAGCTGACTCTTGTTAGCGCTAGAGGCGCGACAGAGTCCTTGCTGCACGCGTAGAGAGTTGTCAAACGCAGCAGCCAGACGAGCATTCCTATCGGCGCACGAATGCAATCGCTCGTGTGTGCACGTGTGTAACGAGCTGTTTTTTGTATGCCTTGGCACTTGCCTTTCGTGCTGCAGCTGCTGCTTTTGGTGAAGCTGTGCGAGCGCACCGCAGCGCTTACAAACACACACGCCGCTATGTCGCCCAACTGGCCGCAAAGTCGGAGCCGTTGTGTCGAACAGTTTACCAGCGATTGTCGTGTGAAAAGGACGTGTTAACGGGAAAAATCGGTAACGGTACAACGTCGTACGTTTTACGCTCGGTCGCGTCGTGCAGTTTTCTAATGGAATACACTGCTACTTCAGCCCAGTGCACAAGTGAAAAAATAATTGGATTTTGTGATAAAGCTCCAAAGAAATAAACGAAATTCATTTAAATGAATGATTAAAGCATCGATTTGTGTATTGTAAAAGTGTTTCGACCATTCAGCAGAGTATTAAAAAGGTATTAGTGCTTGGTGTGCAGCATTTCATTTTATTACCACAATTTCGTCTATATTGTAAAGAAGGCGTTTTCTTGCTGCTGTCGCCAGCGAAAAAACATAGAGCAGACAGTGCTGTCGTGCGAAAAGGCGAAAGCAAAAACAAGGAAAACGAAAAACACAAAATATTATGGCAAATTTGGCTGTGCTTCCTTAATGTGCTGGTCTTTGCAAGCGCTTGCAAGTGGCTAAGTGGGTGTACATATGTATATATATATAAGTGTGTGGCTATGTGTGGTTGTGCGCTTACAAGACTGAGGCGGAAGTGATTTTTGAATATCCGGCTTGTATGTGAGCTGTAAGCTGCGCTACAAGGCGGAAGAACAGGCAAAGCCGCCCATAAAGACATTCATTTGAGCGGCTGCAGGATCTAGCTGCACAGGAATAGATAGCAAAATTGCTGCAGATATACATATACATACACATAAGAATGCAAATATTACGGTTCGCTTAGTTCTCTGCATATATTGCTCCCCGCGCTTCACTATAACTCATAGCGGCGTTAGCTGCTTATCCCTGTCGCTGGCTGTTGTCTGCGCTATTGGCGCTGTCATGTTGGTTGTTTGTTGTTGTCGTGCGGTTGGCTGTTGGCTGCTGTCACCCAGCATGCGCCGCTATGTTGCTGTGATATATTTCATACGCGCATTTGCATATTTTAAGGCGTTAATGCCTGGCATTGTGCTGGCGGAACGCGGAGGCGACGCCTTTTTGCGTTGTTTGGCAAGTAAATATAGCATCATTGACGTGCACAAGCCTTTCTTCTCAGCTGATTTTATACGTGGCGCTTTAACTTGTCGATCATGGCGTAAGATTTATTGCCTTTTCTTATATACAGTTAGCAGATGTGTTGAAAACAGAGCTTGCAAAGTCACAAGCGACTTGCTCTTAAGGCAGCAGTGACAGAAATTTAAACTCAAGCTTTTTGTAGTTTATTAGCATAGTGAGAGCAGTGTGGGTGTGTTAAGCAAAGCCTGCTTTGAGGCGTTCAAGAAATTAGATACTTGAAAACTAGAAGTTGTTTGATATTAAAATATGTAATTTCACAGAGCGGTGTAACCTTGACTATAGCTATTCTAAGCTAATTATACATTTATTAAAGTACGCTTTTAGGCGCTGTAAATGTGTAATGCGGTAATTAAGTGTTTATCGCAATTTATTTTAAATATATAATAATTTACATTACGTACATACTTTTTCATTAATTCCGTCTTAAATTTTGTTTAAAATTTTTTCTTTAAAAAATTAAAAAAAATAAAAAAAATTGTTTTCTTGTTTATTTAATATATATGATAAAAATTTCATAAATAATTTTTCTTTTTTAATTTATTTAAAACAAAATAATTAACGCAAATTATTTGCAGACATATTGAAATTGAACAGATTTGAATAACATATTAAGCGCGCTGCATACCTTTAGGCTCGATTTAGCTAAGCTGTGTATTAATTGCAGCAATAAATGCGGCTTTTAAATAAAATATATCTGCGAAAAAAGGTTTGGAGCAGTATAAGTTGCAAACATTTAGCAAACAATAATTGTTTCTATACTTTTAAGAGTATTGCATACTTTTGGGAACCAAATACAAAAGTTGAAGAAAAAGAAGAATTGCAAAATGCTACCTAATGCAGTAATTTAATTTAGTTTTTTTTATGATTTTTTAGTTTTATAATTTTTTAGTATTTTTAAAATCGTTGCATACATTTTGGCGCAACTTTAGTTTTTTAATTAATCTACGAACTAACCAAGGGAAGTTTGAAACGCAAAGCAGAATATATAAGATCACTCAAGTTCGAGTTGAATGAAAAAAACATGCATTGAAGCAATTGCTGTATACTTTCAAGCATTTGAACCAATTTCTTGTCAATACGGGTGAATTGTTTGAACAGCATAAATAAGCAGTATAGAGTGAGGCGTTTGTAGCATTTTTAGAATATGCAAATCAAAGTAAGTGTGGTTTTGTATTATTGTTGGTCCTTAACTTGGTAGGCTTTAATAGTAAATTTTTGCAATTTTCATGTATTTCACATGTACTGCAATATAAATAATCAAAGTGTTGTTATCAACTGTATTGCTTTTAGTTACGAAAACTTAAATAACCATTTTTAAAGTTAAGTTAATTACTTAAAGTTTTTAATGTGCATAAATGCTATGAGCACAATGAGCACAGTCTACAGCAGCTTAGGCGTAGAGGGCTGACCAGTATTTGCTATTTGTCTAAAATACCTAAACTAATAAGAAATCTTCAAATTTAGTGAACAAACTATGTATATACTTTTTTTTAGGAGCGGTTTTTTTAAAACATATGAATCATTATATGTTTGGCATACTTTTAGGAGTACAGTGATGGTAAAAACCATCCAAAAACTATGGATTAAAGGATAGTAACACAATAGAAATATTTTTGTATTAAAAAGTAATATTTTTTTAATACATCTCTTAGCTTAGCATACCTTAAGGTGCTATTGTTTCTTAAAATTGCCTATATATAGCATACTCTCAAGAGCACATCGGTCGTAGAGTAATAGTAAGATACTACGGATTAAAGTAAAGTAACACAAATGAAAAAAAGAGTAATATTTTTCATATAAAATCTCTTAGCATAGCATACCTTGAGGTGCTTTTTTTGTAAGCTGCATTTTTTTCTGTTTTTCCATAGAATACCCACAGTAAACAATATTATATTATTAAATTTATTTTTTAACGTCACTTCAGTTTTCCAGCCATTATGTACTTACTATTTTAACCTACTTTCAGGCGCTTGTGCCGCGTAAAATCGTTAAAATCAATAGTGACAACAATTAATTGCAAAATCAAAGTAAGAAACAAAAAGTGAGCAAAGCAATTAAAATAGCAACAAAAGCACAAAAAATAAATGCAATTAAAAGTCGCATAAAACAAGCAACAGCAATTAAAATAGCGCAGCAAAAAGAAAAACAGCGCGCGCTCTACGGCAATTGCATTTCCTTATCAATTACATTGGCAACATTGTAAACAAACAAACAACGCGAACGGCAAACGGAAAAGCGCGACGTTCCATTTGTTTACCAATACTGACAGCTGCTGGCGTTGTTGTTGTGCTCGTTGTCGGGCGCTGTCAGCGGCTGTGTGTTCATTTGTGCGTCTGTTTGTGTTACTGTTAATCTGTGTAGCGCCGTAAAAAGCCAATTAATTTGCTTTATTTATGCAAATTGCAAACGCCGAGGGAAGTGAACTCCAGCAAAAAGTGCAAAGCCTCGAATTTTTAGCAAAAACTGTGTAAAAAATGGATTGAGCAATTATAAATAAAGCGAAATTTGTAAGAATTGTGTGACGGCAGCTTCAAAAAATTATGTAAAAAATTAAAATTCGAAAAAAGAGTTTATAAAAAATTTGTTAAAAATAGGATTTAAAAAAATTTCATGTTTGTTGGTTTGATGGCAAATAATAGTGGAAAAATATACAATTCTATTTTTTTAACACAACAACAGCACTCAAGCGATTTTTAAAACATCTAAAAAATTCTCAAAATAATAGCCACTGATTTGTGCTTTTCATTCGACAAATTTACTAAATTGTGGTTTTCGTAAAAGTTAAAAAAAAAATAAATTAATTAAATAAAAAGTGGCAAGAAATTTAAATGCAGCTTGGCACGATTTCTCAAAACTTTAATTCACACTAAATTGCAGCACATTCATTGCGATATACAGACACTCATACATATACCCACAAATATTTTTTTAAAATATCACTTATTTACATAATTTTCATGAGCTTAGTGTGCATAAGCCAATTCAGCAGCAGTTTGCTTCATTTAAGTATTAAAACTCGTTAACTTTTTATAAATTATTTGCAAATAGTTATTTTGGTTTACTCACTGCATTTCATTGGCTGCTTAAATGCAAAAAGTCAATGCAGAAATTGTAAAAAATAAAATGCATTTTTTATTGAACTAAAATGAATTTAATATGTTAACAGGTCAATAATTTGCTTAAAACATTTATTATTTAAATTTTAAAGAAAAAATTATCATTAGCTCACACTATTGCAAAATAAATTACTACAACTACAACACTGCCTTACTTTTAACACTCTTAAAAAGTTATACTAAGCTTGCCACCTAGTTTAAGACACAAAAAAGAAATTATTGGCGGCTCTATAAAATATACATACATATATACATTGTGCAAATTATTTCATGCTCAAAGTATTCAACAAAAACAACTCAAAAAGATTTGCGAGCGATGTCGAGCACTATTGCCATCTTTCTAACATTTGTCTGACGATTTTCAAGCACCATATCTTACCTTTTTTGTAATATTTTCATCGGTTAAGGAGGTCGAAGGTCGTCCAGAACGACTCATGTCTTCAACAGTCTCTCGACAGTCTTTGATGTTTTTGATTAAATTTAGAAAACGTAAGACTTTTCTAATATTCGCAAACGAAATTTGGTTAGAAATGCAAAATTTGAGACAAATTCTTTGTGTACCGACATAAGCAGCTGGTTGACACATCGCGCGCAAAAAACAAAAATAGCAAAATATATTTTTATGAAATATCATTTACCCGCAGAATTATATTTCCGTGTGCTTTTTTAAATTTTTGAGATATCATTATCAAATTACTCGTACGCCTTTTTTTGTTTGAGGAGCTGCTCATTCGCTGGTATCGCCTATATTAGACTTAGCGGCTGTACGGATACTAAATGAGCGATTAGCATCACAGCTTTCTATGGAAAATTTGTTACTTGACGAGATATCTTCAAAATGTTTGTTTCGAAATATCTATCGTCCAAGGAAACTGTCATACAAACTGACCTATCAAGATCCTTATGAAAAAAAAACTAAATACGGTTAGCAAAAAAATAAAAAAAAAAAATCAAATATGTATGTATGTTTGCTAACATTTGAAGATATATTTTTTCCCAATTTTCGTTATATATAATATATTTTATATAAAACGTTTTAGAAATAACAGACATTTAATATTTTTTTTTAATTTATTATTTTTGTCTATAATAAAATTGAATTTTTGGAGTAATTTTCTATTATAAGCTTAAGTTATTAAACTTCGATTATTTAGAATATTCATAATATCTCCAACAACAAATAAATTTTCGAAGAACGGTATACAAACTATAAGTTGGGTTAGGTTAATCTTGTAGGCTAATATGCCACGCATATATCAGTTTTGACCCTTTACGATGCCAGATGGAGTTCAGTTGCTAGGTCAAAGATTGGTAGTCACCCTTTCGGATGCCTGCGCTTGATGCGAGTTTTAACGGAATCTGCTGCTTCACTACAGATACCTCCTCCAGCGTATCATACCGTGGGGAGCGCAGATGCTTATAGCGTAGTCTTTGTTATGCAGCACAAGTGCTCAAGAGATGATATTCCCTGCTGCCCTCTTTTCGAGAGTGAACAATTAGTATTAGTATTATTATAGAAACTGAAGGTATTAAACTGAGTTATTTTCTAAGCTAACTAAAAAGTGGTTCAATGAGGTAAAAGCACAAAAATGCTGAAATCGTAACAAATGTTTTTTGCGCTTTTAGAAACTAAACTGCAAATTTTATGTATACGAAGATGAAAGGCAAAAAATTAAAATTTTTTTAATATGTATTTCACATATTATAACTTACATATATTTATACTAGAGCGGATTGACTTGTGGCGCCAAAAAACCGAAAAATTGCGCCAGCGAAAAATGTTCAACAGATAATTTTGAACAACTTTGAGTAAGAGAATATAGATCTTTAACCTCAGCGAAGTACCTCAAAAATCATAAGAATTTATTCCTGAGTTTTTGAGTTGGAAACATGAGTGCATTTTGATATTCTACTGGTCATTTGTCGGAATCCTTCAGATTGAACAAATATATCAAATATCACCCATAAAAAAGAGCATTCATATTTTATCCATATTCGCTTAGGCAAACTTGATTCGTAAAATATTTCCTGCCACCGAGAGGTGAAAATTCGACCCGCGCTAATGTATACACATATGTATGCATAAATCAAAAAAAAATTAAGCATTCTTTTATTGTTGTTGTTTCTTTAATTCCTAAGTATATTTTAATATTGAAAATATTAATTTCAAATTTGTTATAAAGTAATCATTTCAAACTTCAAGTGAGATTAAGGAGAAGTTAGTAGTAGTTTTAGTAGTTAGTTTTTTTCTATCAAATTTGCGCAAAGCTTTTAAAATTAAAATTCCTAAACTGGTAGTTAATTTACTACAAAAAATTAATAACTATTTTTATAAATAATTATAATAATAATGATCTCTTACTTTTTTAATTTCCTTTCTAGAAGCATTTTTTCATATTTTTTTTATTTTTAATCCCAACTTTTTAGAGAAAGTATTTTTTAGACGCTGTGGGTTTTGATTTTTATTTTTAACCTAAATTTTAGACAAAAAAGTTGGATAATTTGATTTTCAAGGAATAAATTTGCCGACTTGTATGAGCTATAGCATATATGTATTTCTTTTATTTTTTTAAATCTTAATTATTAGCTCGGAGTTAAAATTTTTGGTTTCAGATTTTTCAAACCGATATAAGCTTCAAAAAAAAAAATTTTGTTATGTATTATATGTTTTATTTCTTTTAATGAATTCTTTACAATTATGACTATATAAAATTCTGAAATATACCATCTTATTTGTATTGCAATGATTTAGAATATTTCAAGTTTCATCTTTAAATCAAAAATCTATTCTAATTGGAACAATCAATCTAAAATAAATTTTTCATAAGCTTACAGGCGAAGGAAAAACGATATAATAGAGACCACACATATTGAAAATTGGGATTTTGGTTAAAAAATGGTTTTTAGAAATGGATACTTATTGGTTATATCTGACGACGGAAGCTTAAGTTTGGTTGATTTTTTACATATACATATGTATATATACATATAAAATCAAAAATAATTCGTGTAGTGAAACAAAAGCAATAAAAGACTTAATTTTGATATGTTGTTTTACATTTTAGGTAACGATTAATAAGAAAAAGTTTTCATCTTACTCTACAATAAAGCTTTTAAAGAAAACATTTTAAAAAAAAAAAAAAAAAAAAAAATCATGAAAATCTTTTCTCATATAAATTTTAATAAATTTATAATAAAAATTCAACAAAATGCTGAATTTTAATAATTAAATAAATAATAATAATTATTCGTTTTTACTTACCATTTCAGATGATTTTAAAAGGCATAGACGAAGTAACTCTTCAATCTACCAAAAATAACAAAAAAATTACTTAGATTGTCACTAATAAATGGCTTGCAAAGAAAGGCTATAATTTCTGTAACGCAAAGTGGAAATTGTGAAAATTATTTGCTAGTGAAAATAAGAAGAAAAAAAAGTACACGTGCAGATTTGTTACTGTGAACATTTGTGAAACATAAAATTAGTTAGTGGTAATAATACAGAAATATGAAAAAATGGGGCGCAGCACACAAAAAAATATTAAAAATAAATAGAAATTATGAAACAAATTGAATGATAAGAGAAACACAGCATAGTGCTTAAAAACCCCTGAAAGTATGCAACGCCAACTGAAACAACAGAACGCGCGTAAGCACTGATAAGTTCGAATTTCCGTGAGAAACGCCAGCTAAAAGCAGCACACAGCAACGCCAACTTAAGTCTAGCAGGCAGCTGTGCTTAAGCGCCCACTAGTATGGCTCACAAGTGTATTTATGTATGTGTGCTGAAAGAAATGTCAATAAAACAGCCGTGTGTGAGTGAAAACTAATAATAACAAAAGCAAAGCCGGAATGCAAACAGAATAAACAAAACAAAAAAAATTTAGAAAAAATACTGGAAAAAGCAAACAACAAAAGTAGGCTACCAGGCGATAAACACAACAAAAGTGAGTTATTAAAAATTATGTAAAAAGCTGCTGGAAACAAATGCTGCTAATAAATGCCAGTGCAACAAAAAATAGTTAAAGTAAAGAAAAAATAACCGTTGAAAGTAAATTCCGCTCTGAATGAAAGCGCAACAGTGGTAAAAAATCAGATTAATTAAAACGGCGTGTGTAGAGAAAAAAAAAAAAAACGAAAAATCGCAAAGCAAATACGCACACAGCAAACAGACGAGAGTGAAAAAGTGAGTCTCCCAGCTCAACTCAACTCAACTCAATTCAACTCAACTAATCAATTGCAAGCAGGCACCACTAAGCGCCAGCAAAGCAAAAAGATAAACAAAACCTACATCCACAATACCGTTGCAGCACTCTGCACCCCTCTCACCCTCTCCACCCCCACAGCTGCCACAGCACACGCACTAGACGCAATCAATGCCCACTAGACAAGCACGCCGCTCCAAAGTGCACTCGAAGTCTACACAGCTGCACCGCTAAAGCTCTATGCTCCACACTCCACTCCGCCCCAGCTGCAGCCGTCATTTATTAAACGCAAAAAAGTAAAAAAAAAAAAATATTGCATACTTTTCTGCTTGCACTATTTAACTACGCGCTCACTCGCCTGACGCTTCCACAAGCAGTAGCGGCAGCTCGACGCTTCAGAGGGAATAAAACGCGAAACGATAATTTCAGAAAAGGTAGGTTAATCATAGATTAAAATGCGTTTATTGTGCACATTTATCAATGTAAGCGCCCGGCTACACTGCACGACGCCTGCCGATATGCAGCGCTTATTGTTGGCATTGTGCCGCGGCTGTCATAATGCGCACTTGTAGTTTCTCTTTCGTTTAAATGCGGCGCTTATGAAAAGTGAAATACGCGGCAGCAGATAATTAAGTTGGCATTAATGGCGCTTTTGCCATATAACGCTGGCGGAAGCGCCTTGAAGTAGGCCAATATTATTTCAATCATTTATCGCAACGTATTAACGAGACTGCGAAAATAAGCGCAAAGATAATTGCTGCCTTTTGCTCGGTTTTACCTTGTAGGTATGTATGTGCAGCTTTTCAACATGATTAAATTCGAAATAAAATCTTTAAAGTTTTCGCTTAAAGCGTTATTTAATTGCCTTTGTGGTAATAACAAAGTTAAAGAGTAATAGCATTATGACAACCACAAGACATTGAACTGTTTAAATTTTACGAATTAATACATGCTATAAGAAAGATAGTTAGTACAATTTCATTACTATTTCTAAATATTTAAAAGTATATTTATATACTATATCTTGCAATCTATTCATAAGAACTTAGTTAGAAAGTTTTCGAAAGAATTATTGTTTCTAAGAAATATTTACAATTATGCTATAGCTGGTGAAAGTTAGACTAATTCATGCTACGAAATTATTAGGAACTTTATTAATTTTGTGATGTTAGCCTAAAAGTATGCTATGATACTAACATAGCTTTGCTATGTTAAGGCTTCATAGAAGCAACTTAAGTGATTATATATTAAGGACAAGCTGCAACCTGCGCACATTGCACAATGTAGAAAATTGGTCGTGTCAACTCAAAAACCTTCATAAATAGTTTGGTTTAATACGATACGGAAACAATTCGAAGCCAATTCATGGATTTTTCCCTACCTTCTTATTGACTTGTGACACATTGTATTGTCTTGGTGAAACAGCCATTTCTTTTTCTTCAAATGACCCCGTTTTTGCCAATTTCATCCTTCAAACGGTCCCATAATTGTATATAATAGTTGCTGTTGATGGTCTTTCATTTTTTCAATGGGAATTCGGAGTGAAATAATAGCGCCATGTCACATACGCAAAAACTTGTCGTTGTTTTTGGTAAAAAATGAACACGTGCGGCACCCACTTTTCAGAGAGCTTTCTCATGCCCAAATATTAGTAAATGCTATGATATACTCATTCATTTGATATCCTGAAAACGCCTGCTTTCTCGAACAATTCCATTTTTTATATTTTTCGAAAATTATTTTGTGGACCTTTTTGATGCTTTCTTCGGTAAAAAACACTTTAGGGCATCCATTGTATTCACCGTCTTCGGTACTCATTTCTTCATATCTAAAGTTGGCATATCAACCCATTATGCTTGGTTTTTCAGGCGCAGTGTCCGGTAACTTGTCAGCAATTCAAGCTTGTGCTTCAACTGTAATGTTTCCCTTCGATACCCTATATTTTACCAACACCCGAAATTACTTTTTATCCAATTTTTTCAAAGACAAAAGTAGTTTCACTCAATATGATATAATTTATAAATTAGTGATGCGATAGCTGTCAAATTTATATATGCGTCTTTTAAAGCTTAGGGATTTAATTATAGTGGCACCATCTATTTGTCAGGTCAGGGACTTTTTTCGTTTGAAATGATAATAATAAATAGTTTTGTTGCTTAAAAGTATTGAAGTTACAGTAATATTGAACTGAACACAACTGTCCAGTTTCTTTTATTCGTTTTTAAAACATTAATAATATAATTACATATATTCAAATTATATACACTCGACAATGTGCTGGTATTATATGAAAACTCTGAGCAATACTCAAGACCATCTGCACCGTTGCTAGTGCCCAAAGACCTTAACGAATTTCCATCCCTCTCTTAATATATTTGGATTACAGGCGCATTATTTAAAACAGATGCGATGATGTAAGCGAGATACAGACCTCTTGCTTCTTTTCTTTTTGTCCACCACTACCAGCTTAGCTCCGAGGTATATCCCCCTACCTTGACTATATTCTCTTAAAAGAATTAGACTAATCTCTCGCCGAAGCAAGCAATCATTTTGAGTTGTCCCTGGTACCAGTAGGCATCTGTGTACGATTGCACTTCGTAATAGCACTTAAAGCTCCATGTTTGTCAGCATGCATTCACTTTCATTAGACTTCGAGAATTTTTCGGCATCTTCCTTATCCAGTACTCCTTTCACAATACATACAGTTTGTCTTCGATCGTTTGGCTCTCGGCTGAGCATTTCCACCTAAGGATCGTGTGTATCACGTTCTCACGATAATTCTACAGACTTAGCGTCATCCAATTTTAGTTAAAATCTCCTAACAAGGTACCTACTCGGACAATTTCAACCATATCACCCCAACATTCTTTCATTAGTGTGTGAAAATATTTCCCATAGGACACAACTTTAAATTCCATCTGATTTATTCACTTTCAGAACCCCTAAATGTATACGGATAAGGCTTTTCACGAATCTGTTCATTTGAGCTGTGTCACTTTATGAATAAAAATTGTTCAAATCGAGGCGAAACTATCCACGCCTTCAGATACCCAATGTGTCGACCCCAATGTCTATTGTGATAATATCAGTCAATCTGTGGGATATACTATATTAAGGGGTCAGTAAGATAATGTTTTTACACAAAAAAAAATTTTTGTTTTTTAATTTTATGTTCTCTTATACCCTTAGAATCAATGTAGAAACCACTTTATCATTGGAAGTTTTCGAAAAAGGCCCAAAAATAATAATACCCTCAAAACCTCAAACTTTAAACCAGTTTTTCTCCAAACATACTTTTTTAAACTGGCGAACATGATTCCACAAAATGCCTGGCTACCGTTCCTATATTTTTTATAATTTATAGACAACGTTGTAGCAAAATTTATGAAAAAAAAATTAGAAAAAATTAAAACAAAAACAAACGTTAACTGCATTTTAATTTATCAATATTTTTTTCATAATTCTAGTAGAGACGGTAACCATTCACGAATGAATGAAAAATATGTCAAAAAAACCAGGCCAGTTTACTTTACTGAGCCCTTGAAGATTATAATGATAAGCCTTTTCTGAAAATATTATGTCATTATATCGGATATGGGTAGATAAGGGTCAGTATTTTTCTTATCCTTCATAGACTTAATAGAAAGGTGTACGAACTTCCGGCTGACTTTAAACCGTATATATCGGCAAATACGTAAGTTATAACAATAAAAATGAGACATAACAGTGCAACTTTACACCATATAATTGCTGATTTTAGGTGAGTAGAGGTACCTTAATGAAATTCACAAAACATTTTTAAAATCAAGTTTTGACTACAAAGGCAGGTTTTTCTTCACCTTTGATCCTGCCAAGTCCTTCCTTACTTGCTTAATATTGTAATTTTCTGCAACTTATACTGGGACGACAAATGTGCATAGTACCCGTTGTGCAAGAAAAGCTGTTTTTGCGGAGGCTGGGCTGCTGTCACGAGTACTCAATCTCCATTAGGAGGGTAGGGATTAGATAGTTTTTTGCCCTCCAACGGCAGACCAAAGAAACGTGCGTGTCTCCTATTGTCCTAAAGATTTCTTGGTTTAAAGTATATCTCATGTGAAGCCCATAACTTAACTGAATTTCTGCTTTCATGTACCGGCTGCCAAATTCATAAGTTAATACTGGAAAAAGGTGTCTTAAACACACATTTCAATTTGAATTGAAGACATATTTTACGCTGGATATGATAAAACAGGGTCTGTTCTGGATAAGTAGGAGTTTAACCTGCTATAGTATCCAACACTGAAGGGTCACTGTCGTTTTGAACTCTCATCTCGAGCTCTTTGTCTGCAATGGGTGGGAGGGCTCTTAATCAGATTGATTTCCGGTAACACTTCAATGTCGAATGTTGTACTGTTTAGGAACAACGAACACCCAACTATGAAGTCAGACCTGATATATCGGCACTCTCGAGGAGTGTTCAGAATGAGATATTTGCGCACCAAAAAATTTCTTTTGATTTTCATAATTTTATCCGATATGTAGGCTACTTCGAAGTCCACATAACTTATGTAAAATATGAACTTATAAAATTAAACAGGTTGAACCTTCGTCCTAGGCAAATAGGTCCAGTCTATGCGGGAAATCTCGCTTCGATTCAAGCCTTGGAGAAAAACCTCATGCCTGTCGCGAGTAATCTCTCAAAATGTTCGAGCGAATCATCAAAAATTGGACGCAATGGATAAACTATCTGAGATGTAGCCGCGGGAAAAATTTGAAAGAGATATTGATCAAAAATTAAATTCCAAGGAATGTTCTTTCGAATTATAAATATTTTCCATTAGACTTGAAGTTTACTTATTATACCAAAAACATGTTTTTTTTTACCTACTTTTTTCATATTTCACCCTTAATTTAATCTTAGGCATTCGCTTTCACTTCCCTACTCACACTTCACTTTTTCATTTCACTTTTAAAACTTTCTGGCACAAAGCAACATGAATATTTCAAAATTTAATTCTTATTTCATATTTACATGCGCACTTTCTTACCTACTTACTTACCCACTTACTTGCCTTCTTACTTAATACTTACTTACGCACTTACCTACCCACTTACAGCAGATGTGTACACATATAAAACCCTATGGCAAGCGCTGCTGGCTAACGGTGCCAGTGCGAGTTTGTATGTGTGTGTTAATATGTAAATACAGATATATGTTTATATTAATGTGTGTGTGTTTGAAAGTAAGTAAGGCGTTTACTTAACTGCTTATGCACTTACGCGTTCACTTGTCGCAAAGGCTATTTACCAACACGCACACATGCATATTTAAGCACATGTAGGCATAGTTGCTTTTACATATATACCTCTGCTTTTATGTACTACCATATATACATATGTATATAAGTATAAAAGAGTATGGTTGTACCTTACAGTGGCCATTAATATGCTACAAGCATTTCATTGCATGTGAACGCGCGTTGCGGCTCGCTCTCACCTTTAATATACCCTTGTAAATATATAATACATGTATTTATTCAAGTATGTACAACATACAGTTACCTACATATATATTCCTCTGTGTCGCCGCCGTTCAGCTGCTTGCATTTTTGCCCGCGCGTAAGGATTATCAGGCTATAATTTATGTCAGCTTTTACAATGTCTTTTCCCGTTATCTGCCATCAACTCCGCTCCCCGTTTACCTTCCGCCTTCAGCTTATTTGCTGGCACCGCACTTTCTCTATATATTCGCATTGTTTTCCGCGCCTTTCCCTTACGCTTAATGCGTTTTTATTTTATTATTGCTTGTTTCCTTGATTTTTACTGCCTGTTTATGCGTTATTTTGTTCTTCTTTCGATTGATTCAACTCCTTTTACTTCATTAAATTGCTTTCTTGCTTGCCATTTACTTATAAATATTACTTTTGCATTTATTTAAAATTTTGCTCGCACACGCGCTCACGCACTGGCACTGCAATGCGCTGCTCAGCGTTCGCTTAAATTAAGTGCTCTTCAAAAATAGATAAATTAAAATACGCGATATATGAAAATGACGCGCCATTAATTGCCAGCGACAGCACGCTGTCTGTTCGCGAAGATATACGAGCGTAATTATGGCAACAATGTGTCATAATCCGAGAGGGCGGCGGGGCGGCAGATTATTTAAAGCAAGCGCGAGCACTGATTTATTCTCACTCATATGGGGAAAGATATTTTTGAACACTTTTTCAAACATTTTTCACGATGGAAAGAATTTGTGAATTTTTACATATTCCAAGTACTAAAAAAGTATTTGGAATATGTTTATTATTAGTTAAAATAAATGATGGGAATAATTTGTAATTTTTTAATAATAAAATATTTAATTTCCTAATAAAAGGTGATCCATTTTGCGGTTCATAATTTATTATAATTCGAAAGAACATTCTTTGGCATTTCTTTTCTGAGGATTATCTTTATGATTAATGCATTTGACTGCTAGTTTTTTCTGGTACATAGAAAGATGCATCGACAGCCAGAATGCGGAACTTTAATCCGCTAAACGTAAGCTACTCCCACGACGCTCCCATGGAACCACCGTCTAAGTATTGCGTAGAGGGAGGGCCATGACATTTAAGTCTCCTCAATTTTGCGGACTGACGGACGCTTAATTTGTTGAAAAGTCTCAGTTTTGTCATAGTGAAGGCAGACGCTTCACTAACAGCTTTTCATATCTCAGTCAACTGACATAAAACTAACACTGAGAGTGATTTTTGGGTTTCTGTTCTGCTTGAAAAGTGAAGGCAATAAAATAATACATGCTTAGGGTTTTCTATACATTCTGTATGCGTCGGACAGTCGGACTAATGTCATTGTGGAATCTGTAACGGCAGTTTCTGAAGTACCCATGTCCATTAAGTATTTGGATCAGATTTTCAGATCTCCATATTATCTGCCAATGCACGAGTGGATATTCGGCATAAATCTATTGGTCCAGTGCACTTTGGATGGGGATTGCCGACGCTGCTGCCATCTTTTTATCGATACTTATTTATCTCTCTAAATGTCAATTGACCGATTGATTTAGTCCAGAAAACATTTATTTTTCGAATTGCGGAAAGCTTATGCGGTGCAATTATTTCTTTAGCAAATACTTTTACATACATTGCTTTTATCCATATTGGTATTGCATACAGTATTGCGGAACTCATTACATATCATAGTGTCATAATATTATACCAGAAACTTCAGCTGTGTTTGTGAAGTAACTTCAAACTCCCATAATGAGAGATCTATTCGTTTTGCCACCCTCCTGTACGTTTCGATGACTTGCTCAAGCATTTCGACCGGTAAATGGGGAATGACACGCGTAATGTTTAGCTCCATGACCTTTAGACTTAACATATCTCCGCCAGAAAACGTGCACTATTACGATCTTGCTGGCCAATCGCCTGGTCCATAACGTGAAATTTTCGGCTTACCGAAATATTCTATCCATAAATACATTGATTGATGGGATATGTGGGGGGAAGTGACGCCGTCCCTTTGAAACCAAATGTCGCTAAGATCACGAGCTTCTATTTCAGGAATGAAAAAGTCGGACATAATGATACGAGAACAGTTCCGTTCTTACCGGCATCATTTATGGAGAAATATGGAAGTTGGAATCATTGCTCCTCAATCTCCTCAGATTGCTCTTCGACGTAAAAGCGACAGTTTTGCTTGCCTACATACCCATCGAGCCAAAAATTGGCCTCAATGCTGAACAAAATTTTAGTCGGAAATGTCGAATCTTCTTAAGAGTCTATAGATCGTTGCAATATTCTTGCACCGGCTGTATTCAGCGCGCTTTTAAATTAAGATCTCGACGTAAAATGCTCCAAGCCGATCTATACCTCAGTCCAAGTTTCTGCGAACGGCTCTGAATCGACTATTCAAGGTCTTCGTGATTCATTGAGCGAAGCGCGCGAAACACAGAGTGTGAGAGGGGGCGTAATCCTATGAGCTTAGCATAAAGTTTAGCTAGCATCTGAAGGAATTTTCCGGTCTTTGATCTTTGCAAGTTGCAAGTATAACAAATATACAGTGACACTCGAACTTAGACCTTCCTTACTTGTTTTAAACTAATTTTTTAATGTGTAAAAGAAATTTAATTAACTATTTTTTTTTTAAGTAACTTTATATTCTTTTCCCTTAATTTAAAGTAATTTTTGCTCAAACTGTATAGTTTGTAATGGAATTGAATGTTTTGGTTTAGTTAAAATTTGAATTCGGAAAAATAAGTCCAGTTTCAGTACTTTAAGAAGGAGAAGATCAAAACTCACTTTAAGTCGAAGTAAATTTTATGCGTTCGCCAATCACTTGAACCGCATTTGAGGCTTAGACATGCTCTGTTCTTGCTGACTACGCTTATAATTTCGGCCCCTCAGTTTAGTATTCTCGAAACCGGTCATGAATAAACAAGTAATATGATGTTTTATAAGATTAGATTGTGAGTCAGAAGTAACTGAGAGCTTTTCAAGCAGACGAAGTTAGACCATTGGTACATAAGTGTATTGAAAAGAGTAGCCCGTAAAGCATCAGCTATACAAATGAATATTAGCACCGATTCTGCGTTAAATGGATTCTGTTGAAAATGCTGTCTTCTTCTCGATTCAACGTTTGATGTTTACTTCAACAAGATTTCCTGTCAAGCCACCAGCATTAACTTCTTTAACATTTTTACTCTTATTTCCGCATTACATTGTTTGTTATATATACGCCTATTGGTATGCAAGACTGTTTGAAAATTTCGAGAAGTGAGTATAAAGCCTTAGAGCGAGCCGGCTCGACAGGATGTTGCTACAACATGGCAGGAAGCGGGGGAATGTGAAAACATGAACACCACACCCACAAACAATAAAGTGAAAAAGAACGAATTCTTAACAACAGGAAATGAAAAGCGCACAATTGAATTTAATTGTAGGCAACTTCCGCAGCACTTCAATTTGCCTACACCCAATTTTCATAGAAAACAAAGCGCAAATCAAAACCGTTTCATACTTTACGGATTTGCAGCTTCTGTGTTAACAGCTGGGCTTTGTGCTTGTTGCAGGTTATGTTGCTGTTTATAATTTCAGAATTTGGATACTTTAATTTCAAAACTTTCGTGGAGGAAGATTTTTTTAAGCATATCTTTAAGCGCCGACGAAATTGTTTGCTTTTACTTAATTCATTCAAAATGCAATCATTCAATCGCTTCGTGTTTTTATATAGGGAATTGTGCGAAAGTTATTTGTAGAAACCAAGCTAAGGCCACAGGTTTACCGGAAATTGTAAGCTGACTTATACTTTCGCGTCGATACAGCATACCTTAAGGCTTTTCTATTTTGACAACGTTTATGGAAAGTTAAAATAAAATAAATGGAAAGTTAAAATAAATGGATTTAGTTAAGACTGTATTACATGCCCACATATGAATTTGGTTTTATTTTAAAGTGTGATTGATGACCATACGCTGCGAAAGTGGATATTGTTAATCGACGCCCACAAATAGGGAAAGAATATTTGCTTTTGAAAGTAAAGTTTATAACCTGTTTACATATTGAGAGTGATAACTTTAATAAAATAAAATTAAAATTCAATTCGGCAGGGTTGCCACCTTGATTTATACATTATTAAATGTAAGTTTTTTCAATTAGCTACTGAATATAGCGTTATAACTTACGCATTATTCATAGACTTACCGATCTAAACGGGATCTCCGAAATAACAGCCCTGGGCCGGATAAATGCGAGTCAATCCAGGTACCTAGAACCGGCTATTGTGGGAATATATTTTACTTTCACCGACGAGGAGGTTCAGAGTGTCGACATTAAGACAAAGTCGACGAAATCCATTGGCTCTGATGGAATCAAGATGCTTATGCTAAAGCATTTAGGCTGGAAGGGAGTAAGTTACCGCACGAAGGCTCTTAATATGTCGCTGACCAATCATTCAAATACTCGATATGTGGAAAGTCGGAAGAGTAGTCCCACTGCTGAAACCTGAAAAACCAGCAAACAAGGGGGAGTCCTATCGTCCGCTAACTCTCCTCTTCCTAGTAGTGGAGGCACATGAGGCCTTGCTACTCCCGACCTTCACTCAAAACCTGAGCCTAGCTAACCATAATTATGCCTTCCGAAAAGTGCACAGTGCCACCATAGCACTTAACCTAAATGCTCAGTTAGTTCGTGGGCTTAATTAGAAACCATTCTGTGAGAGAATTATCCTCGTCAAAAGACTTTGACACAATCAATCATACAGGACTACTGCAGGACGTCCAAAAAAGTACGTTTCTTTCAGGACTGAAGAGGTCAAAACTGAACAGAATTTAACAAGGTGTTGCGAAGAGTGGTGTCCTCTCCCCGTTTTTGTTTAACTTCTATACCTCGAAACTTCCACAGCCAACAGAGAGAATCTGTGTCACCTCGTACGCTGATGATTGCACGATATTGACGTCGGTAAACGGCTATCTCTTCGACCTTTCTCGCTTCCTCTCTGCTCGATACTTAACACTCTCCTAAACCAAATACAAAGCGACTATATTTACAAACTGAATGAAGAGTAGAGTCTTCACCTTAATATTACAGTCGATAGCGTCAAGATTCCGATTGTCAATAATCCTAAAATGTTAGGTGTGACTCTTGGGAGTTTGGGTTTTTTCACTTCTGATACGACCGCGATAATTGCCAGAGTACAGAGCCGCAACAAAATCCTCGCTAGCCGACAGCACAAGGGAAAAAGGCAAAAGGCTCCCTTCCAGTGAATGGTGTACTTGGTGTCAAACCGCCACCCATTGTAGAGGAAGAGCTCGACCCTAACAGTATGCATTGTATTTTTAGCTGGCATGTAGCATTTCTTTGATTAAATATGAGCTCCTTTAGACATATCTTTGAAAACTCTAAAATATGGAAAGCAGAAAATAATGTTTTTTACAGTTCATAGTTTTCCCAACTCAATATGCTTTGGGAACTAGTATCCCATCAATATTTGTCATGCAGCCACTGCTTCACTTCTATACCTTCCGTATTTTCTATGACGATTTTACCTAGCCTACCATGAGCTGCTGTCAGTCTCTACGCGCTGCGCCGGTCTCTACATGGTGGCTACAAGTAACAATGTGCGACATTTAGCATCTTTGCACCATGGGGCACATATGTCTGAGCTGCCACCGTCCATTGTTGGCAGCGGACGAACTCCCTTTAGAGCACTTAGCGCACTAACTTGCAAACAGTTATGTACGCGAGCATTGCAGTTAGGGCACATGGGATATAGTGCTATAAATCTAAAAAAAAAAAAAAAAAAAAAAAAAAATTGTAGTGTGTGTACCGTTTCTGTTCTGTTTGTTCGTTGGCACATTCAATGCCTTACTGTTGCGTCGCAGCATACTTTTAGGCGGCTGAGCATTTCCAGGCGCACATTGCACGGTGTTTCGCTTGCCTTTCAGTGAGGCTTCCCTGTGTTATACATTTTGCTTTACCATTCTTTTTGTTTTCTGTTGTTGTTCATTTATTTGCTCTTTCTAGTCTTCCTCTACGTTTTCCATTCGTCAATTGTTTTGCCACTTCAGCGCCGCGAAACGTGTTGCTGTGCGCTGAAGTGTGGAGAGAAGTGCACGCATGTTAGGAACTGCCCCAGCCATGGGTTAAGGCGGCGTGGCGCACAGCAACTGTGCCTCTGTGTATAAGAAGCGTTCCTTGTGGGCTTTCAGCTGCCACTTTCCCCCGTTTCGTTTACTTTTGTTTTGGTTTTTTAAACTAAAATTTGCATTGTGCTATCTTGAAAGCCGCCAACTCACGTTCGCTACACACATACATATAGTAACTTATAAATAAATCCCCGTGGAGCGCTCATAACATATTTTAAGGCGTTGGCACAGTTTTGCATTATACATAATGTGTGAGGGCGTTGTACGCATGTTACGATTCCTTCTCTCGTTCACTTGTCTTAACTTTGCACACTTCTTTTTAAATTTTTCTTTACTGCTTCTTGCCTACTAACTTCAATTTCTTATATTTCACCTCTCCGACTTCTTTCCTTTGTTTTGTTCCTCTCCTTCTTTCAAATGTTTCCACGCACTTGTTTTCGTTCTTGTTGACATTTTTTGTTTTGTTTAACTGCGCGCTGTGCAAAACAGACGTCTATTTGTTACATGCTTTTAGGCGCTTTGCATAAATTGCTTTGGTTTCCTTACTTAGCGCTGTTAATTTGAAATATTTTCTATTATGTTGGCTTCGCAAGAACCCGTACAAAAGCCTCAAACTAAATGTTGTGCTTTTCGTGGCATAATTGTAGGTCGCTATGTCCCACAACGCTGAGGTCAGAGTTGAGAGGCAAAGGTCATTGAACGCTTAAAAGGTGACAAGCAGAGGAAGGCAATTGGAGGTGTGAATTTCAGATGAAAAAATTATAATTTTAATGGAAAGAAAGCAAATTTTGAAAACTGGGTTAATGTTTACCGCCAAAATTGGAATAATTAGCATATACAAAGAATTTTTTTAATGCCATATCTTCTTCAAAGCTATAAGCGTTGATAACTTATATTCTTACTGCGAGTAACTGTGCTTAAAGTTGCATTAAAAAGTAAACTACGAAATCATAAAAATTCTCAAAACCACGAACGCAAAAATTTCGCATAGAAATATTGCTTTAGTAGTTTGCTAGGAGGAACTACAGCCATCGATACACAAATTGTCACACTTGGTCATAAAAAAAAAGAAAAAATAAAAAAAATAAAAAGATATTTCTTAAGTTTAGCATTTGCGGTTTTTAAAAATCATTATATTGGTTGTCAAAAAAGTCTTGCGGTATTTTCACTAGATGGCGCTGAGAGCGCGTAGTTCTAGTTTTATTCGTCGCATCGGGTCATGCTATACCTTATTGGAAAGCTCATTTCAAACACGTGTGATTGATTGTCGTTTCCTTTAAGTCGTTCGTGAGTTATAGCGTCGCAAACATGGAGCAAAATAAAGAGAAAATGCGGCATATTTTACAGTACTTCTACGATAAAGGCAAAAATGCATTTCAAGCCGCCAATAAAATTTTTACAGTTCATGAACCCGATACAGTTTCCATTTTCACCGCACAACTATGGTTTAAAAATACCGCAAGACTTTTTTCAATTAAATATACATTTGAATTTTTTGCTTGCTATTTTGGCCATGGTAACACTCCATAAACTTTCCATTGAAGCCAGGTCCAAGCTGTGCGAAGGCCAAGCCAATATTCTAATTTTGCCGAGCCAGTGCTTTACTACCTTCGCTTCGGTTCATGCACAAATGTCTATTTTGTGGGCATGGATTCAAATACAAATGGCTCCATCTTATTTTTCAGTATATCCCAATACTGAAACCGGCCCATTTTACAATTTGTTCAAACTTTTATCTTGGTTTCGCCGCTCCAAACACGTCCTCCAAAAATGTGTTGGTTTATCACTGTGAACCTTTGATAATGTCAGCCACATTATGTTGTGGTGTCTTGATAACAGTGAAGTCTTCCCGCTAAGTCTGGACACATCAACATCGGCTTTGCTCTTCCGGTTTTGTCAACACGACTGACACTTATACGTAGTCTGGTTCCGGAATAAAAAGTTAATTAAGCAAACAAAGAAAGAAAGCGTCATAAAGTTAATAAAGCTTCATGAAAGCTTTCCTATGAAGAGTGAAAGCTGTGGTTATTAATATTTTTTCTTTAGAGAAACAAAGCAATTCGCTTTTAGTTCAAATCTACTAATACAATTTTGCAGGAATGCTATTAGATTAACTTGCACTTATAAAACTAACTGGGTATAAAGTGTCGATATCGGTCTATCATAAACAACTGTACTTTATTTATAATACAAAAATTACATTAAAAAAAAAACTCGAAGATATTTTTCTTCGACTGTTGCTACCTTAAAGCAATGTAGAGACAAAGCATAGTGAAAGCTTCCATAAAAAGCATGAAAGCCCGCTTTTTTAATAGTGAAAGCTTCACTCCGAAATCGAAGTAACATATTTCACTAAATTTAACAAGTATGCGCTTTTATTAAATCACAAACTTTAAGCATAATTTCTGTACTTATCCTCTAAGAAATAACGACATAAAATTTAAATCTAGAACTTGTCTAAAATATTTATGAAATCGAACGAGAATAAGAATCAGCGCAAATCAAGCGATTTATCCACTGATGGCTGTGATTTCTGCAACTCATGACAAACCCAAGGGTCGTGCAGTATAAATAAAGACAAGAATAAATAACAAGCAGCAACACACTGCCTATAAACGGAATAAATTCACTGACCTTCTCCTCAATACATACAATATATATATGTATGGATATATATAGACATTTTTATTGCGATTACTTTGTCTTTACCGACGTTTGCYGCTGTTCGCTCCGTTATGCAAATTTGCGCTCTAACGAAGCTCGCCGCTCGCAAGCTCCAACTTAGCGGCGCTTAGGGACTCTTCAAAGCAAATACCCTATATATTTACATATAGACATTTGTAGGTATTTGCATATAAATTTGAGTTGAATTTCTGCGAACGAGTGCAGTCGGCCGCTTGTGTTGGTATAAGTGTGTAAAGGATAAACAAAGTTTGTGAAAATATTTGAGTTAAGTAGGTAAAAAGAGTGATTGGTGAAACAAAATCTGTTTTACAAATAAAAAAAAAAATATATATATATATTAAATAAAAAATAAAATTAAAAATACAATTGAAAAAGTTTGCTAAATGTATAACTAAGGGATTACGAAATCAATAAGAACGGCGTGAGCACCAACAAGTGCTTATGCAATATTAATGTGACATGACAGGCTGTTACGAGTGTATTTATGGATTCCTACGCAGATGCTTTCAAAAGCTTTCGAATTATTCATACATAAGTTGGCACACATATGCACAGATATTGTATAAATCTACCGTTTTCTTGTATATTTAGGACATGTGGAAAGCACCAATACAGAAAGTTTTACTTAGTTCTGTTTGTCTTTGAAGAGGTTATCTAGCGGTACTTTTGTTAAGATAAATGTGAAGGTTCAAAATGTGGGACATTGAATAATAAGCTAGCAGTATATTCCAACATATATTAACTAAAACTTAAGCTAAAACTTAAAGCTAAACTTAAACTTAAACTTTAACTTTAACTTTGACTCAGGTCATATTCTACCGTTTTATTTATTCGCACTTTTTCTTTATTTTCCCGCAAGGCGCGCCCTTCCTCGTTCTTGTGCTTCGTATAATGTCTGCCATTTTTCTTTCATTAAGTACATTCGGTGAAAATATAAACAAGCCAGCCAAATAAAATCTCTCGCATGTAATTTATTATTACCATATATCGGGTGATTTTTTAAGAGCTTGATAACTTTTTTAAAAAAAAAAACGCATAAAATTTGCAAAATCTCATCGGTTCTTTATTTGAAACGTTAGATTGGTTCATGACATTTACTTTTTGAAGATAATTTCATTTAAATGTTGACCGCGGCT
>NW_017537323.1:894075-925559 GCF_001853355.1 Bactrocera latifrons
CTGAGCATCTTTCTCTTTGACACCATGTCTGATATCCCACGTGATCTGTCAAATACTAATGCATGAAAATCCTAACCTCAAAAAAATCACCCGATACTAATGCATGAAAATCCTAACCTCAAAAAAATCACCCGATATTAAGCCGTAGGTCGTAAGACGCCGACAGCAGCAACAAAAATAATAAAAAGAGAGAAGTAATTGCACGCATTAAAAGAAGCTGTCCAGTCGTGATGTAGAAAAATATACTTTGCTCATAAAAGTCTACATTGTAGACCTAGAAAAACACAATATAAGGCGTTACAGCGTTTTAGGCGCAAATGTATAGACTGAACAAATCAACGCCCCTAAAGTGGTGCTGGTAACAATTTGCTACGGATTTTTGTGTTTCGCTTCACTCAATCTAAGGGTCGAATGACTGGCTACTAAATAAGAGTTTGTGAATACTCAAGAGAGGAGGAAACAGTTGGAACAGAATGTGATTAAAATGTCTTAAATATTGTACTGTTATATACCATATACAACTGGTTAAGAACGATTGGAAAACCAAAGTGTGGAATATGTATCCGGTCACAAAGGTATAGATTGGAAAGAACTGGCTGATGAGCTCGCCCGCTCCTCAGTATTCACTTACATGGCAGGACCTGAACTTGTTTGGGTGAGAGGTATTGGCAACAACTTCAAGGCAATGGGGCGTCACAACCTCAGCAGGTTAAAATATGTAGTCAATTATCTATGGACGAATTCAGGCTACTTGTCGAATTCTACACTAACCACTCTAAGCTCAAGAAGTACTTACATAACGTGATCCTATATTCTTGTGCAAATTGACGGTTGTGCGACAGGTAGCCTAGAACTCCAGAACACCTATCAATTGACTATGTAGAATTTTGCAGACGCGGCATAAAGATCTTTGGATCTATGTTTCCTAATAGGAATCAAATCGCCTCAATAGTACTGCAGCATATTCTAATTTATCAATATCTTAAGAATGATTGGGTGGTGTGATAGATGTTAATTCGAGGTGCAATCCTCATCCACTATACTCATCTTATTTTATAACTGCCTTCGAAGCGTTTTTGCGCGTCTTAAGGCTATGCCGTGTTTAGAACATAGTTTTCTTCAAAAGGATTTTGTTCTTCATAGATATATCTATAGTTTCATCTAAGCCTAAAGATAGGATACTACGTTCTCAAAGTACCAAGAAAATCGCTTTCGAGTTTTCGAACTTTTGCTGTTTAGCCTTTACCTAGTTTCCGCGTGGAATAATATCCTGCTCTTCTCTATTTTATCTATAAGCGGCGCTCTTTTTTGAATAAAAAATTACAAATTTCGTCAACAATAATTTGAAAAATTCACGGAATCCCAGCTGGACTTAATTCTAATATCTAGTTATTATCTTTATAATATTTGAAATATATTCCGAGATACAAGTGTTTTCACACTTCATATTGTATTTGAAAAAATTTCTTATTACCCAAAAAATATTTTCAAGTAAAATTATGTGGCATCATTTTAGGCGCTTCTGTAAATTTATATTTTAATACATGAATACTTCAGTGTAATAAATAATAAATAATTCAAAACACAATTCAAATTTGTTGATTTTAAATTGCTGTGGTGTGCAATTGTTTTTGGTTCATAACCSTAAATGTATGCTACAATTATTAAAAAATCTGCATATAATCGTCGTATAGATTAAATATTTCGTTGCTGCTCCAGCTCCCGTTTTATTAGATTAATAGAGAATATATAGAAACTTTCAATAATTCCTACAAATTGACTGAAATTGGATTAACTTATCATTTATTTATGGCAGCTATGTTTATTGGTTTACAGCAAATATGCGCCACATAACGACGCAAACAGAATATAAATAAAAATGCATAAACCAATACAAACATAAGTGGATATTTATTTAATCGTGATTTATTGAAGCATGCTTGTCGGGTATTGGTATTGGGGTGCAGCGAGTGAAGCACATGTGGACATTAGGGTGTGGGTGGTGGTGCAGAGGAAAATGCGCAAAAAACGCGCATAAGCTTGCGTGTAAGTTTATATATTTTGTGTATGGATATTAGGGTGTGTCTGAAAATTTATAATTTTTTTTTTAATTTTTATATTTTATGTAGAGATATTAGGGTGAGTCTGAAAATGAAGAGGAATATTTGTGGATTGTAAATGTGTATGTGCGAATCGTGTTATATACATATATATATACTTGTCAAAGATCTTGCTATATATTTAACATTTTCGATGTGCATATTAGGGTGTGCCTGAAAAATGTAACGTATAAGAATATTTTTTGTTTATAGATGTATATTTAGGTACACATTCCATTATTTTTCCTTTTAGCTGTATTAGAGGTTTCATATCAAAAATGGTATTAGGGTGCGTCTGAAAAGTGAAAAATATTTTATTTTTGTATTATTACTAAGATTTTGCATATACAAATACATGTATATGCTTGTTACGTCAACGACCTAGTTCCCGTATAAAAAGTTCAATTATAGAGTACTTAAGTATATACAAAGTGACATCAACTGTTTGAGGTGATACAAATACACTTGAAAAAAAAATACATTTTTTTAATACATGTATATACATATATAAAGATACATAAATAATATTGTGCAAATTTTTTTAACAGTTTTTATGTTTTCTTTTTTTACTGTATGCCATAACACATATGTATATGTATGTATACATACCCAAGTAAAGAAAGATTGTCTAAATACACAAATATATATTTACATAAATATGTATAAACATAAATTCTCATTTTCGCTCACGCTTCATTATCGTGCATACTAAGCGCCCAAAATGCTGCTACACTTCAACTACATAAAGCAAAATGAGCATAAAACACACAATTACGCAAGCTTAGCTACATTTATTCTGCACATCACTATGTATTACACTTTCTGTGGCCTGTAAATATCACTACACATTAGCATCCAGCGAAATCGCCAAGATTAGATTATTTATGGTTGACACTTTAGTTGTTCGAGACGCCACGAAGTTTGCAAGGACATCACAAACAAAAACAAAACAACAAAAGACAGTGTCGCATAATAAAGCTAACATAGTGGTGTGTCAAAAGCATGCTGAAAATAAAACCTACTTGCCAAGAGAAATATATATAGCGGCACTAAATAAGTATGTCTCGCCTTATGATAGCGGATGATAACAGCAAACACTCGAAGCAAATCGAAAGCTGTGGGCGTTCAAGAAAGCAGACCGCAAAGTAGCGCTATGAATAAGTAGTGGGCGCATGCTGTTTTGCAGCACGAGGGTGTGGTCAGCCTGGTGAGTGTGAGGCGGATTGTCTTCTGGAGCATCCAATTTTTTAAACGTATAATAAATATGCTCAATCATCATCAATTCTCGCCAGCAGAAGCGATACACATATCGGGGTTTACAGCTGCATACATAGAGATGTCTGTGCATAGATTTAGCAAAATGTATTTGTGGAAATGAAAAGCAAAGTTTTTATAGTTTCATTATACTCAACGGCTTAGCACATTTTTTGAATTTTTTGTGAACCTTCTGAGACCTTTTATACTCAAGCATTTTAGATTTGATCCATTCCAGTTTTTCGATGTTGCATAAACGAATATTTTGAGTTTCTTTCCACTTTTATTATCTTATTTGGCTTATTTTATCGCTACGTTGCTTTAATAGAAATAACTCGATCTTTGTTTGACAATTTTAATGCCAATATAGCACTCGTTGCCTACATTTAGTTGCATATTTAGTAAAGACACCTACCTCAAAAAGCTGACTGAAAGCGCAAAAAAAAAATTTATTGGCGAATATCAATTTTTGAACACTGCATTTCTGAGAGATATTGGCATTGAAGTATTGGTTGTCTAATTTCATTGCAATTTATGCTGAAGAAGAAGCTTAGCTGATTTCTAGAACACTCAGATATTATAACTTATATTTATAAAACCACAAATAGAGTGAAAAACTAAGAGAAAACTTGGTTACAACAAAAAAATTTCATGCTTAATCATCCTTTCTGATTCAATGTACAAAAAAAATAAATATTTTTTTGAACACTAAAAATTGTGATGTGCTCAAGCCAACATTGAGGCGCTAACGCTAAACACACAAGTAACCACAATAATTAAATGTATGAACCAAGCTACGAACATAAAACATATACACTTTCTTGCGTTCTTTATTATATAGCTCCCTACTGAAAGGAACCTCAAGTACCATTTTAATATATGAAAAAAGAGTAAACGACGCTTAAGTGAGAGAAAAAACAGCCAGAGTTTAGCTGTTGCAATGCTATGGAAAGCTGAGTTTGAGTGTATCTAGTGTAAGAAGACTACTTCCTTCTAATTTGCTGACACGAAACTTTATTTATCTGAAATAAAACGTAGGCGGAGATATGCCATTGTTTGCCACTCACACATTTCGTTAAATGAGAAATGCTTACGTAAATGACCATTGCTAATAGTGTTGTCATGCCAGTGCGGACACACAGCAATATCTTGCATACATATTCTTTCTGTATTATATATTTGTAGATGATATCACCTTATCTAAAAACGTATGAGTACTTACATATATATGTTCGCAAAGAAGCATAAAAGCGGCGAAAAATAAAATAATAAAAATATTTGTTAGTGGCACAAAATGATATGGCTTTTCTGTCAAGCGCATTGTGGAGAATGTTTTTAACTAAGTAAAACGTTCATAAGCACATTGTCTAAAATTCAAGCAGACACTTTGTAACCTTCATTGGAGATTAGAACACTCTACATATGCAATTATGTTACTTAAGGTAAGAGTTTCATTATAATGTTTAAATTTTCTTGAGATAAACTAGCATAAGGAGACACTACTTTCAAAGCCTGTAAGATTGCTTTATCGCCACTAAATTCAAAATACTCTCTAAAACAATGCTTTGAGCATACTATCAAACGAGCTCTGACCGTGTTAATTCATTCTTTAATTTACAGTTTTAATTTTTTTAATTCATAAAACCAAAGAGATTACATCGTTGCCTACCTTTAGGAGACACATTTGTCATAGACACAAACCCCTTTATTATACTGTGTCTAAAGTTTTGTTTAGCTCCTACCTTTAGTATGTTTACAGTACTGTTTTGAATAAAATCTAGATCTGGATCTAAATGTAAAACGATTTATTTATTCCTAAAGAAGCGTTTGTGAAATTATTTGGCTTAATTTCAAGTGACTTAAAATATTCTTTGTACCGTTAGATTCACGTCTGCTAAAGTTTTCATTTTGAAGGGTTTTCCGGTCTTAACTTCTTTTTTTTAGATCTCTTCATCAAACTCAATGCAAATTAAAATAAAATTCATTTAAGGGATCAGATGTATTGAAAAAGTTTATGATAATTTATTAGCCAAGATCCACACCTAAACTGACATAAAGTATTAAGGCATATTTTATCGAGGTCAGGATATTAAGCAATTACTAACACGTTGTTTCTAAGAAGCAGAATACTCTCAGGGCGTACTAAGCCCTGTATTTAAATCCGCTGATAAAGTTAAAATATTATACGCTGCTTCTCAGATTTTCCAACCCTTACTTGAACTATTCAAGACCTGCCTTTACACTAAATTTGATTTTTAATTTTTTTTTAAAAAGTCACTATTGCCATTCCCCACAATCAAAACAAATCTGTTTCTGAGAAAAGCATTGAAAACACATACGTAGCATTCTTTCATCGTCTCTTATTTTTTATGTATGCAGCAAACAACCATTTCAATCGAATCAACTCTCCTGCACATTGTCACCTTCCGGAGCTTTGTCGGCGCTGCAATCTCAAACAGATTGTAAATTGCAATTCGTTGTTGACCAAATTGTTGTAATTTTTTCTCGCTCTTGTGTTCTACTTTATTTTTATTTTATTTTATTTTTTTTTTTTCTAGTCTGCAATGTCACCTTGATTTGCTTGCCACATTCATGCTGCAAGCTTTTATTTTCTTAGCCTTCCTTCCCCCGCTGTTGCTCTGCACTTGTCAGACCATTCAATTTTCAGCAGCATGCTTCCAATTTTCCGATATTTCTCAGCTTGGCTCTGCTGCTTTTTAGGCTGGGTGCAGAGGAGTGGGGGGCTTACTTTGTTTGAGTGGTACGGCTGAGTTCACCAGTGGCTGTGTGCAATTGTGATTGTAATAAGATTTGTTTGGATTCCAAGATGCCAAATGTGTGGCATAAATGTTGGTGAAGTGCAAAAGGTAATAATGAGAAGTGCAACCTGGAAGGAGGAGTAACAGAAGAAGTAATAAATGATGAATGTAAATGTTTTTCTCGATAACGAACAACTTTCACCGCATATGAGTTGAAAAGCTGACTTTTTAAAGGAGAGAAAATATGACAAAGAGTTTTTACCGTTGTAGGCTTGTTATCGCAAATATATTTATGAAATAAATAATAGACGAGTTAATCTTTCAGTGAACTTTGTCGAAATCAAAACTTTCTCAGTAAGAAATTTTTTTGGAAACTTTTACTTACATTTCATTCTCTGCGTTTCGTAATTCTCTACGTGTTTATGTAACCTTTTACCATATATTATTAAAATGATGTAATTTCTCCACTTAAACAGATTGCGCCTTAACGCCGACATGAACTGCAAGCCATTTAGCCACCACAACAACCTTAGTCTACTTAACGGCGACCTACTTGCGCATTTCCAGGAACAAAATGTAAAAAAAGCATTACATTGCGGTTGCAAATATTTTGTAGCGCGAGCAAGGCAATAGCCAACAATGAAAATGCGAAATGAATGCGCGTTTTTACCAACATCTATGCAATCAAAATATTTGTGCAAATAAAACAGACACTCACACAGACATACGCATACACTTAGTGCTATACACTTTACATATACATATAATTGCCATGAAGGCAACTTTTTATTTGTTGCAATTTTGTGCGTTATTGCACATTCTTTGCTCATTGCCGCTTCAGTTACTCCAAATGCATAAGCATACTTTGTGGCGCTCAGCAGCGTATCGTTTGTGTGCAGTCATTTCCCATAAAATGCGCACACGGAAAAAGTGACCTGCTTTGCTGACCTTCAGCTTGATAATAAATTGCTCGCACTGCGCGTTGTTAACGTGCTGGCGCCTAGAAGCACACTACAATTATGCGAAATTGCTGGAATTTTAAAGTAAGCTGCGCTGAATTTTTCTTTAACTTTTTGCTTTTGATTAATGCCAAGTAAAATTATTTCTTTTATTAGCCTTAAAGTATGCTAATAATAATTTAAATCGACTTTTAGTGTAAATATTAAAATTTTTATAAATTTAAATGCTTGGACTTTAATAAAACATTAGGAAACTTTGCACAAAATTTTATTAAGCATCATTCACCACTTATCGTATATTTAAACGATAAAAATTCTTGGTTTGTACGTTGCTAAAAAAAATTTTGGTATACTTTTAGGCGCCATATTTTGCTATTTTATTTCTAGCAAATACTTTTTTTGTCTTCGAACTCAAAACCAGGTCATAATAAAGCAACTTCAAGCACATAAAGCGTTGCCAAGGCTATTTAAGGATTGACATATTTTTAGAATTAAGATTTCTAAAATGTAATAATAAAAGAGTAACATTATAAACTTATAAAATTAATAAGCGTTAATTTTTTATCTTTGCAGGTACTACAGTAATGCGAAATGATAAAGATTTCATGAAAAAATTAAAGCCTGATTTCGTGAAGGTACTCCTTATTTATTTATGTTGCCTACATTGCGGCGTAATAGTTCATATACAGAAAACATTCTAGTTTTTGCCACAGAAATTATTGTATTCCACTTCCGTCAGCTTTCTCGATACCAAGCCGACAACCGAGTAGCATTAATTGCTTTAGCGTACACAATTTTCACAAACTCAGTCGGACAAGCCGATAAGTAGCTACCAAGTAATACATTACAATACAAATATGCCACACATATTTTCATTTCCCAACCACGTGCTCAGCCGTATGCTCACCAAACAAGCGCTACGCAGCTTATGCTGTTTTTGAAACGATCAAGTACAGTGTTTACAAACAAGTAGATAGCAGCAACCATAAGCGCCTTAAAGTCGACTTCAAAATGCAGCTTAAGTATCTTAAAACTTAAAGTGTTTCACAGCAAGCGCCATTACAATTTACTAGTGTGGTCGTTGACTGGTGGTAAGTTCATTTAACTTCATGTATATGTCAAGGCGAAAAGCGATGCAAAGGTTGTGCGCCTAAAAACATACTAAAACATGTAAGCGTAATGTAATATTGCTGAACAGACTATTTGCGAATACATTCTACTTGAATGCTTCAGCTAAGAAAACGTAAAAGTGTTTCTGTAATGATTCACTCTAGACTTGTCAGTAAGCCGATGGGGTTGGTGGGAACTTAAGCCAAAGTAAGACATGGCAGTTCATCGGCAGGCGCTGCAATAAGAACAATATGAGTATTACGGTTGTGTTGGCCAGTGTAATTATCTGGTATTTACCCCTTTCTGAAATTGGTTTTTGGCGTTTGTGTGTCGACTTATTGGATATTAAGGGTTTCCGTTGCGTTAACCGATACTTGACCCCTAAAGAGACATGCTGAGTATGTGAGGCAAGGAATAATTAATTATTTTAAGGGTAGATAAAAGGATTTAGTATTAAGGTACTAAACAAGACAAGATAAAATAAGAAACTTTCTTTTTTCCTTCTTCAGAAAGGAGTTCTTTGTTTCATAAGATTGAATACCCGTTACTCCACATTCCGTGTTTGGCTTTGTTAGTTTTTCCTACTTTCGCCCGCCACCAGAGTATAATTTTTGGGTAATATATCAGCAATCGAACGGATCACTGGCTTCAATATTCTACAAAAATCTGCCTTGTAGTTTCTCTTTCTTAACTCTTACTTGAACCTCATGCGTTTCCTACGGAAACTCGACTGTAAAGTTCAAAAGTGCTCAATTTGTTATAAGTGGTCATCATAATAAAGTTATACTCTCTACTTTGGATTCCTTTGAGTGTAATAAAATTAGTTATGTAATTTAATTATGCGTCTTTAGATGTCAGGATTACGGCAGGATTACGCCTGCCCTCCTCACCAGCCATACTGAAAGCTTCACACATTCACTGAATTGATTAATTTGCTTTCACATCGCATTCATTTTATCGCCATCTTACACAGTTTCTAATCGCTCACATTAATTAAACACTCAGCATCAGCCTCACACCAAGCACAATCATTTAAGACAAGCTCCTCTCGCATTTCGTCCGCCCGCAAGCTGCCTTCATTATCACTGTTTGACCCAGTTAGTTCATATTAAATAGTCGTACTGCCTTACCAGTCCACCCAGTGGTGTTGTTTATGCCTTCACCCGTACAAACCGGTCAGCTTGCTATACCAAAGCATACATTTAGGTGTTCTCACAGGAATCTATTTATACATTTATCGCTATCACTGCTTCATTTCTCCTCTTTGTATGCACTTCATGCTGCTCAGTCAATGAAATATTACAGTAATACAAGCATTTTAATTAGGTTCGTTAGCAGTTGAATGATTGCCAATTAATTTGTTAGTGCAACTAAATGTATGCAAAGCAATTAGTGAATTGACAATTTTAAAAATCAATCAAAGCTCGGGTCAATCGTGGACTACAAACCTAATTGCACTTTAAATTGCAATTAGCTGTAATTTTTTTAGCCAATTCAAAATTGAAGATATTTACTCCTAAATGTATGCAATGTATATATATAGTGAATTGGCTTTATGATATGTGCAATTTTTTGACGTGTAAAAAGTATGCTTCACTGCTTGCCATTAACACTACAATCAATGCAATATTTTGCAACGTTAGTTACAAAGAATTTGTAATAAAAATTTGCAAATGAAAATTTTTTTCGAGAGCTTTTGATGCAGCCAACAAGCGTGGAAAAAACTTGTGAACACAAAGCAAAACATATGAAATGTAATAAATATTTGGAATGAATGCCAACACATATAAAAGCAATAAAAGCGCCAGAAAGTATGCTGCACCAATTGTTTGATCACAGTATGTAGCGCGTGGAAACACAATTTGCGTTCAAACGTCAATTGTCAGCATCTCTTCGATAGCCGCAAATACTCGGGTACGCCCTTTGGTGCGCGTGGAAACACAATTTGCGTTCAAACGTCAATTGTCAGCATCTCTTCGATAGCCGCAAATACTCGGGTACGCCCTTTGGTGCTGAAGTGGTACTTAATTTGTACACAAAACGCCCAAAAGTATGCCACATTGTGTTGAAATGTGACCAACGACTTCTAAATTTTCTTATTCCACAAATGTATATGCTATAAAATATATGTACATAAATGGTTATGCATAAACATATTGTTGCTTAAAGCCAAATTGACATAACCTCAAAAAAAAAATAATAATAATAATACCAAAATATCGCTTTTAATGACATTTTTCGTCTTTTGAAAATTAAATTATTCCTCCGCCACACAAGTTCTTATTTGGTCTCTGTTGCGTAAAACTTTCTTTAAAAATGTTGCATACTTCTAGGAGCTTAAACACAAAATCACAAGAGCGTAACGGTAAAAATGTTTCGCGTGAAACTAAAAGCAGCGAGAAAGTGAGAATAAAAATTGTATGCTGCTAACACAGTTTCAAGGGTCGCATATGTATATACATTCACATATGTACATATGTATACATACATTGTTACAAAATAATGATGATTTATATTTTACACTCAAGTGTATCAGGTGTCGATTGATAGCAATACCGCATTGGCAAAATAAACACTGAAACATATCTAAAAAAAAATATACGGCGACAACATGCAGTGGTTATAACGAAATAACAGTGCATATATTCAGCGCGGCGAAAGTGTCAACCAACTTCATTTATTTTGCGCATACACTGAGGGTGTGAATACACCGATACTGATATGTTTCAGCTTTTGCAAATAAATGCAATTTTCTCCCCCGTTTCTGCGCAGTGCTAGGGTTCTGTAGCATACTTCTCAGCGTTAACTCAATTTCAACGCGTTCGCGTACCTATCAAAGTAAAGCAGTGTAAATAGTACACAAAATATTTGTTGACACGCATGAAATGGAAAAAATGTGGCGGTTGGTGGTTTGATCGAATTTAACGAAAACTGGATAGGTGGTGGAATGATGACAAGTTGGGAAATGATAGATAACAGTGGATGTGGATGAAAGTTTTGCTAGTAAAGTTATCTTTTCTAGTTCACTTTCACTCCAAGATTTAACTGGCTTGTGATGCCTAGTATACTTGTACTTCCTGAAAATTCGGACGGTATGAATTTAATTAACATATTCTATATCGATCAAGCTCAAGCAAAGCATTTCAGTCCGCTAATAGAGTGTCAACAACTATCCAAATCAAAATTCTCAATATGTGTTTTAAGCTCAGATAAATTAAGAGCTCACTCATCCGAATTTCGTTGCTTTTCAAGGGTCGTCATATTGTCTGAAAGATTAAAGCCCACCGTCAATAAACTGATTGGACCTTATCAGTGTGGCTTTAGGACTGGAAAATCAACAACTGATCAAATGTTCACTATCCGCCAAATCTTGGAAAAGATCAGCGAAACACATTCCTCTTTGTCGCTTTCTTTTATTTGTCTACTTTTATTCCTCCTGTGAAGATTCTGATAAAAGTAACGAAGCCCCTAAAGATTATTTGTTTCAGAGAGTAATTACCTGCTTTACTGATCCTCGCGCTATTATATATTCTCGCTGAAGGTCCATCAAAGTCCAGTGTTTATCGATAGTATATGTGAGTGAATGCAATCGGGGTCGTAGATCACTACAAGACGAATTCCTTGAAAATGTGCTAACTGAATGCAAGACTGTCAAGTAACCCATAAAGAGTAGGAGGCAACTATAGGTAGCATACATTCAATACGGCCTCTTTTTGTATTTTGAATAAAGCGCTACAGAGCTCGTACCTGTACATATTTGAAAGGTCTTGACATAACCTACAAAACGATGCTATGCATGATTAGTTTGGATATTGAGTTCAGCAGTTGTAGACATGGAGTTCACTAACGCCGAAATTCGCTAGAGAAAAGTTCCGTCAGATTTTTGGTGCTTTGAGGGATGGTACTCAATCACTTCGAACTGCGTAGCCATGGTTTCCACGATTCAAAGCGAGCGATGACGACACCATAGATAAGCCAGCCGGCGGAAGACTTGAGACGACGAGTACCGATCAAATCAAGAAAAACATCGAGTTGTACCGGCATGTGTCATCTCGTGACATCGCCCATAAAAGGGGAGTTAGTCATCAAACCATTTTAAACCAACTGCAGAAGTCTGGATACACAAATAAACTTGATGTTTGGGCGTTATGCTGCTGAAACGGAACGAACTCAAGCAATTTTGAAGCGAATGGTGACTGGCGACAAAAAATGGATCCCACATGACAATATCAAGCGAAAACGGTCGTGATCGGAGGCCGGTGAATCGTCCCAAACAGTGGCCAAGCCGGAATTGACGACCAGCAAGGTTTTGCTGTGTGTTTGGTGGGATTGGAAGGGAATCATCTCTTATGAGAGAATCATGCCATATGGCCAGAGGCTTAACTCTACCATCTACTGCGAACAACTGGACCGCCTGAAGCAGGCAATCTATCAGAAGCATCCAGAATTGTCCAACAGGAGAAAATAGTGTTCCACCAGGGCAACGCCAGACCACACACTTCGTTGATGACTCGTCATAAACTACGGGAGCTCGGATGGGAGATTCCACCCGGACATAGCGCCAAGTAATTACCAGCTGTTCTTGTCCATGGTGAACGCACTTGTTGGTGTGAGGTTAAACTCAAAAGAGGCTTGTGAAAAGTGGCTAACCGAATTCTTCGCAAATAAGGAGTGGGGCTTCTAGGAGGGGGGTATTATGAAATGTTAAAAAAAAATTCGAGACACGTCCATAACAGCGTGTAAAATGCTGAATTGTGAATTTCAGGCTTATGAAAGTAAAAACGCAGTCGACTCTATGATTATTTTAAGTTGAGCTCAATCCAAACAATAGGCTCCCGCTTGAAGCTTCTCCACGCTAACGGTTAACTGGTTTTTGGAGGAACTGTGTCAACTCTGCTACTACAAAACCATTTGCTACCAGTTGCCTTTCAGGAAATCAGTGAAAACCAACCGCCGATGACGGATCACTCTCACCACGACAATTCCAGTTCTTGCGACATCGAAGTTTTGAGTCATACTCCGTATAGTCCTGATTTGGTAGTGAAAGGCTTTTTTTATTTCCGTATGCAGAAGTTAAATTAAAAGGTGAACGTTTTTCGACACATGATGTGGCGGTTGATGCGTTCAGAACGCATGTTTTATAAATACCTAAATATGAGTGGGAAAAGTGCTCCAACAAAGGGCTCAAAGGCATACAAAAGTGTGTAGATTTTAAAGAAGAATATTGTGAAAATGAAAGAATTTTCAATTATAATTACATCTCAAAATGTAAAAAGTAACACTCGTAATTACCCTAACTGTATATGATAATCAATGGCTGTTCAAAGGCTTAGCTGAAATGAACTTCCAGTAGACAATTAACAAAAAATTAAGAGAGATTCATTAAATTAAATTTTAATTGCATTTTCATTTGTGAAATATAAACATTATGTTGTTGCGTAACTTTAAAATTAATCGGAGCACATTTAAAAACTATTTTCATAATAAGAATATACAATAAAAACATATCACAATATAGTGATTCAGCTGATTCAAAAATATACTCAATCTGCTCACGCATAGTTGCTGTGTATGAAAATGTGACTTAATTAATAATTAATTGTCTCAATTAACTGATGAGCTCCATTATAGTACCAAATAAAAGTTAATTACTGTGTATAAAAATTAAATGTGTGACTTAATTAAGACTTTATAGTCTCAATTAACTATACGAACTGCTCTATTAGAAGTGATATACATTAGATTTGAATGCGAACACTGCTCTTACTAACTTAACTTAGCGTTATTTTTCTATATATTCTAAAGTCAATGCACTCCCTGTAAACCGTTACTTAATAAATTTCCGGTTTCTTTAACTTGTTTGGAAATTGCTTGGAAATCTACACCGCTTAGTGACAGCATGGGTCTACAGCTAGTCAACACTTAAATATTAAGTTAACAAAGGCGAAACTAAGAAAGAATGGAGGATAGAAGCCTCAAAGTGGGACTATTTGTGGCAGGGTTAAACGCACTACTCTAGTACTCGTGGAGTGCAACAACAAGGCAAGCTGTAACCAACACACTACAACGCAGCCACAGCTGAGCATTAGCCCTGCCACAGTTTGTTTGCACTTACAGCAACAATATGTATGTGGGCATGTATGCGTTATGTAATTGCATGCAACATGCAGTCATATGCGCGATATGGCACTAATTATGCAATTAACGAGCCGTGTATGCGTGCCACTTAATTAAATAATTTCAGGCGCAGTCACAAGCTTGGCGTCTAAAGTGGTGGCACATGAAGGAGCACACACACACACATATATACACATAGATACCTATGTATATGCAAGTAGACACATGCCATCTTCAACGAAAATGTCTACAATTTGCAGGTGTATAATTTCAGCAATTTCTCTATACATTTTGTGTTTGTGTCTGTACACGTGTGCGTGCGTACAACGTGGCAGGCATGTGGCAAGTTCGCACATGCCGTTGCCAGACAGCCTGAAATATGATACACATATGTATGTGCGCCGCTCGGTGGCAAAACGGTGAGCTAAACCCAGCTGCTTAAGGGTTAGTGGCACTTCGCAGTGCTAAATGTCTGCTTGCCTTTGTGTAGGTGTGTGTTTATGCTGCTGCTATGTACATACACTAGCCCCTCGCTGTATACTTTGGCTTAGCTGGTGACCGACCTGTAGTTAAAGCTTGTGAAAACAACGTTATGACATTTAAATGTTTAACAGGCAACACTTTGTTGTACAACTGCAACAATAGGAACATGTTGTACTTGGTATAGTTGTAGGGTCACATCTAAGGAACACATTGCTGCAATTGCCGAGGCAACAGGCAGACATACTATTTTTCGAAGAGTGAGCGTTATGAAGCTGTGAAAATTAAATTTTTAAAATATGACATTTGTCCCAAAACTTTTGGTCAAAATTAAATAAAATATAAACTCAAGTAAAATTTCTGAGGCTCTAAACTTTACTATTATTAAGACAATAATAGCTTTTTAAGTAAAGTGTTAAGTCTCTCGCGAGGCCACTCGAATTACATTGGTGGATATTTTGGGTATGAAACGCGTCTTTGCTCGACTCGTCCCGATAAAGCTGATGTTTTTGTTTCTCAAAAAGAGAACCGGAAACATATCTCTTTAGACATGTTTTATCGTGCGATCGCACATTCGTGTAGAGCATTATAGTCAACAATCATCGGAATGGAGAAAAAAATGAGTCGGAACCAAAAAAAACCACGCCAAAGTCGCTCACAAAATAAAGGTTTTGCTCATTGTTTCTCCAATATTCATGGTTTGGTATATCATGAATTTGTTACAGAGCGACAGGCAGTCAATAAGGAGTTTCACTTGAGAACACCCGTCGAAAATGGCCGCAATTGTGCAAGAACATTTAATGGATTTTACACAACGATAATGCACCATCGCATCGAGCAACGATTGCGTCTGAATTCAAGGCCAAAAAAGCAATAAAAGCCGTCGATCAACCACGTTACTCACCAGATTTGGCTCCGTATAGTTTTTTCTTGTTATCCAAACTGGAGTTTTCGCTCCGTGGAACCCTTTTGCAGTCGTTCGAAGAGATAAAACAATATTCGCTGAAAGTGCTGAAGACCAAAAAAATTTTCAGAAGTGGGCATGATCCACTTTAGTGCAGATATCTCCTAGACCACTAAAGTTATATTGACCAAATTTGCTTAGCACAATTCTTCTATAAACTATTTCCTATGAAAGTGGATGACACCGTATGATAACTCCGCCAACTCCCCATAAAACGGCACTGTTAAAAACTACTTAAACCGAGATGAAACAATAACTGACTAGCTAGGGGCACTGAAATGTACGCCCGAGATGGTATGTGGAGTTCATACAAGCCGGTGTAAAAGTGTAACCTAAAAGACGGAACCAAAAACCAAAGAAACCTACTGTATAAGAAACATAAAAGATCCGTGTGATTTTACTTCATAGTATTTGTCAAGCAATCGTAATTTTAATGAAATGTGGACAATATACGATATCGCTGAGATAGGCTTAAATATTCAAATATAAGGGATTGTAAAAATAAATTCATGAATAGGTTAGCATAGGTTAGTATATGGAGGGTTATCCAATCTACGTCTGAAATTTATCAATGTGCATGGTCCGGCATTAACCCGACGGAACACAATTCGCAACATATTGCCTACTGCCGCTTCTGGACCATTACTTCCTGGCACCAAGTGGCTTGTTCACAGTAATGCACTGAGTTTAGTCATGGAGAAACATGTCAAAGTGAATAATGACCTGATCAACTCATAAAATGCATACGAAAATCTAGTTATAAATCACTGATGTCATCTATTGGAACAATAATGGATTTGCTTTCTCTTTTGCCAACCGTTATTTTATTTGTGAATTCATATCAACATTTTTGATGTTTATTTGAGTTGTTGTTTATTAGAAATTAAAAACGCTACGTCCACTTTATGGCCGTCATAATTGTACTGTCAAATCAACAGTTGAGCGTTTTGTGTAAAAATTTGAACCCACCGGCACAGTACACAGTGTTCCTGTGCCAGTGAGACAAAGAAGTTTCCGTTGTTTCGAAAATATCGCTGCCGCTAGCGCATCGATTGAGGACGACCCAAGTCAGTCTCCCACACGTCGTTCTCAAACGGTGGTCATCTCTGTGGCATTCCTTGTGGCGAATTTTGCGAAAAGATCCTTACACGATCAAATCGACGCAAAAACTGAAGCCGCTTGATCACCACAACCGTCGTATATTCATGAATTGGGCTTAGCAACAACTTGAAAATGATCCGGATTTTCATCGAAATGCTAAGACAATAATGTACACGTACTCTATGAGTCAACATTCCCTCCCAAACAATTTATTGTTTACTGCGGTTTATTGGTGGCATCATCATTGTGCCGTACTTCTTTCGAATTTGGTGATATGGTCTCGGACAACATGTGCTTCCAACACGACGGCGCTACAAGCCACACAGCGAATGTCACCATCGATATTTATGCTTTATAAATTAATGTTTTCGAGAATAAAATTTCAAATGACTATCTCCTCATGTTTTAAAAACTTTAATTTTACAAATTTATAATATTTAATTTTGTAAATAATTGATTTCGTCCAGAAAAATGCTTTTCTTTACGAGCAGATTTCATAAATCACGCCCTTAAAAATTAATATCTATTTAATATTCCATAAAAAAAATGCATCGGGAACCGCTTTAATCCACTCCTTACACCTACAAAAAACTACCGCAACTCCACCCAGCCTCAGACAGTCGCTAATTTGTGCTTTCCTCGCAAACTGCCAGCTCGCTTACCAGCTTCTTCCGCTTGTCACCACAACCTCGCGCGCTTGACTATTAACATATATCATTATGTATATTTGCACATATGTATTATTAACATGTACACAATTTATGTATGTATGTGTGTGAGTCTGCACACAAACATGTCACGAACTACACCTGCAAATTAGTTGCTGACAGCCAACTTCCGTTCGGCTAACAAACGACGAGTGGCGGCATTACTTTCATGAAAATTATATGCATGTGTTTATAGTTGTTGTTCTTTTTGCTTATTCCACAGCTGTTAGCGCTTGCATGCGCACCATTTTTACATGTGCTCGCTTAACAACATAATTGTTGCACTTTGCTAACAAATTGCTTGGCGGCAAATTTGAGCGCCGTACACACAACTACATAAGCAAAAAAAGTTTAACTGTGTGTGTGTGTGAGATATGAAAATACAACAAAAAATAATGCTCTCTTTTTGTCCTGTCTCTTATACACATCTAGATGTGTATAAGAGACAGCCGTACACACAACTACATAAGCAAAAAAAGTTTAACTGTGTGTGTGTGTGAGATATGAAAATACAACAAAAAATAATGCTCTCTTTTTGTCCGGCACATTTTTGTCACCTCTGCCGCGGAGCTTTCGCATGTCAGTAACGAATTATGCATAATTTAGCGAATATGCGACACTTTTTTGCTGCCCCAACCCTGTTGCAACATATTTATGTAGTCGTAGGCAACTCGCAAAAAATACCGTTTGTTACAAATACACAAAGAGCAAATGAAATAATGAACGAAAGTGTCGGCAATCATGTTGAAATGACGCTTTCCGCTACACTAACAACCGAAAGTGAAACAAAAAAGGTGAAAAAATCAACAACAACAACCACAGTTAAGGAAAACCAAAAACACACCCTCAATTTACCTGCAATCACGTTCATTATTACCTCATATTGTTTAGTGTGGCGTGTGGCAAACATGAAACAACATAAATAGTATACTTTCAGGCGCATGCGTTGCAATTAATTGCGACATAAATGTCGGTTATTGTTGTTGTTTGTTTGTTTGACAGCATTTTATTGTGTTAAATATTTATGACCTGCTCAACGCGTGTTAATGAAGTGACATTTTAGTGCTGTAAATGGCTGCCACGGCTGCAGCAACAACAGCAACAAGAGCAGCGACAACAATAGCGCTGAAAATTGCTTGGCAATAAACGTAAAATAATAGAGTGGGTACTACAACAACAAGTGCTAGCAATTTTGTTATGAAAAACACACATTCATACAACCAAAAAACAGAAAATACCAAAATCGACAACAACAACAACAATCAGGAAGATACAACAATCATAAAAAACATTACAACAACATCACCAATTAGTCGTCCATTCCGCGCTTGCAAAAAAATAATTTAAATTTCACACCAAAACTAACGACAACAAAATAGAAACGGAAATCACTCATTTGCCAGCCATAAAGTACAACGACACGCCCTCGCCGTGTCACGCAAACGTCATTTAGGGTTACCCCGTGACCGCGTGTAACAGAGACTTGACTTGCTTGACTAATTGTTGCGTGCTTTGCTTGCACCTGCTGTTACCATTTGTTGTCCCAATTGAGCCTTCACACGAATTCTGATTGAAAAATTAAATATGCCATTTTAATTGCGTTTAATGACACAGTAATTGTTGTTGGCGTGAAGTACAGCTAGTAAGCTTAAAGCGTTAGGTTAGGTTAAGCGTGCTTTGAGTACTTGGCGTCGGACCGGGGAATATTTATTAACTGCTAGATGACCCGTCCACGCTTCACTGTGGCTGATGCATAGATAATAATACTACAACCATCTATATGATTTCGCTTAGTTGGATTATAACTGTTGGTTAATGAGATATAGCATTTTTGTGTAGCAACTTGTGTTAGTTTACAAAAAATAGATCATAAAGCTTTTCGAGTGTTAATAAAGCACTGCTTTTTGTGGGAAAATACTATTGAATTTGGGCTCAGGGAAATCCACCGATTAAAGATATTTTCTAAGCTTAAAGAGGCGCAAGCTTTTTGCAAAGTGGGTGCCTCGCGAGTTCATAATCCAACAAAAACAATGAATTACTGAAAAGTTTTTGAGGGCTCTATAATCGTAATAAACAACAGAAACATTATCATTTCCCATCACCATCATTTCCCACTGAAGTCCTATCGGCAGTCATTCTAGTGGACTGCACATGATGAACCGGTTCTCAGGCGTGGAAAGATCAAGAAAGGCGGCTGGAAAGGTTATTACATTAGTCTTTTCGGATGCACGTGGTATAAAACAGTTATAATATATTTCACTGCGTATTTGATTGCAGTTCTTTTCTACTATTGGAAATACTTGGCAATTGTATTATTTTTGAGGAAGAATCTGCTTAAAAGTGTACGCATATATTCAAATGGTTCCTACAAACATGAATTTTGAACAAGTGCTTATGATTTGAAATATAACTTTTGTATTTATGAGTTGTATTAAATTTTAACATAAAGAGATAAAAAGTACTTTATGTCCGTACACTGGTTCTAAGCTAACAATTTTCAGCTAAATCGGTTCAGCCGTTCTTGACGTATAAATGGTGTAACCAACACAACTCTCTTTTATATATATAGATGCTTCGGAAAAAGGGTACTACAGGGTTACATCGTTTTCAATACAGTATTTGCCTACTCCAGAAATCTCTAAAAAGATCGCAATCTAATAGTGTACAATGTCTTCAAATACTATATAATAGTTAAGACAGACTAGATCTGTAATGAAAATGATGAAGTATAAGCTCCAAGGGACCTTCTTTTTGCCACAACTCACTTTAATACTTATAGTTCTTGATCACTTTAAGTTATAGAGGAACAAGTAAAACCGTATATGCTTAAAAGTAAGCTGTTGTCATGCTGAGACTTTCTCCAACTACACAGTCTTGAGAGTAATAAGCGAGTTTGGATAGAAAGAGTTAGAAACTGTTGCAAAAATTTTGTCAGAATTACATTTGTTAGTTTTTAAGACATATAAGAAACACATTGATCTAATGTAAGCCCACCAAAAGTTGGGTTAATTCAGGTTAATCTGGTAGGCCAATGAGTCACGCATTGCTCAGTTTTGGTTCTTTGCAATACTAGACGGGGTTCGGTTACTAGGCTCTTTAGGAGTAGACATCCTTTAGGACGTCTGTGCTTGCCGCGAGTTTTAACAGACTCTGTGGCCTCACTAATGTATCATACCGTGGTGACCCTGATGCTTACACCGTAGTATTGCCAACGCGGGATGAGTGCAGAAGAGATTAACCATTGTTTCTCTGGTGGCCTGCTTTAGACATTTCTTGCAGTCTTATCGATCTGTCATCCTGCGGGAGTGTGTCGCGACCAGAGAGTGACGAGTTAGTACTCCGATCATGTTCGGACAGTCTCTTCTATCGTGTGCCAATAAGAATTTTGTGTACTTCCGATCTACTTTTCAGATGGCTTTTTCAGTTTTGCACCCAAGTAGCTCATTCTATCGGATTATGATTTTTTTTACCAAACTTCTGTCGAGATCGTCGTAAAGACAATGCATGGGTTTCCCAATGTTGATCACGTTTTCGGGTGTTAGCCGTACACCATTACTGGCAATCTCCCTCGAACCCTACTTTTCCTGGCGCCAGGTACAACTGAAGTTGCTTCTGTCAAAACTTTCTCCTGCTTCCAAGATGCTTTTGGTCGATGTTACTGCCTTGATTTTTGCTTGGCTGCCTACGTAGATGTTGTCTGTGGAGTTGCCTGTACGTGCATTCGAGGCCCAGACGTGAGCTTGCAATATACTGCATTGGTCCGAGAACTTAAAAGGCTGCTTTATGCCTTACTTTTGACAGTATATCCTAGCCCCAATTCCATCGTCCATTTGTAAGCCATCGGTATAAATATTTAGAGTCAAAACATATTTTTCTATCCATCTGAAAAGTGGGAACATGTAGTCGGTGTTTGTAAAACCCTCGTTACCCTCCGAGCTGTACCTGAAAGTTCTATAAGTTAGTTCTTTTGCAGCTAGTAGTCGCAACGCAAATTTTGCTGAGCAGTTGAGCAGAGGAGGTCTATAGGTGGCAGGATTAGTGCTGTGGAAGTTGTTCTTAAAATTTCTTTTTCACTGTCTTTCGGTAGCTGGATCTCCGTAAACCTGTTCACCATACTACTGGACCGTGGTGCAAATCTCAAAAATTTCGATCCAATATACCATATACCAATATACCATATATCATATACCATATATCTCTTTCTTCTCTGAATTTACTAAGATAAAAATTACAGTACTTTCCAAGTCGTACATAATCCATCTCTCAGTGCTTATACGAAAAGACAGTATTAAAATAACATTCACATTAAAATTAGAACCATCATTCAAGTACACAAGGTCTCCTTTCCTTCTTATCGATTATCTTTCTGGTTTCTTGGTTAGGTACATTGATGCTACGAACAGTGGCGTCAGCTCTTATAATCTTTGTTTTTCCATATATAAGGCTACGCATATAGTACGCAAAAAGCAAGGAATTCATGCAAGAAATTAAAGGAAAAGAATAAAACTTGAGTAACTATAGTGATGGTCTGGGAACTCCTTTTACAGTACTAGCATTTACTTTCAGATTTTCATTGAGAATAGTTTAACTAATCTCTAAAGTCGTTCCATAATTAACGACAGAAGAGTATTTCAGCTACGAGTTTAAGAGAGTTCTTAACCACTAACTTATTTTCTTCAAACCAATTTGTATAATTTAAGTTTTTTATGACACAAATTTTTCAAGTAATAGAAAATAGCAGGAGAACTGGTTCTAGAGTACCTTATCTATCAGAAGCGACATCAAACTCCAGCACATGACGAATATGCAGAAGTAGCAGTTTATCTACGAAATACAACCCTGCCACGCATCTTCCATTAATCAGCAAACCAGAAATTTTCCACATTTCCGTCATTGCCAATCCTTTCCGCCAATAAATAATAACAAAGCGCGCAGAGTATTGAGCACTTGATGAATTTTATCGCATTTGAGCACAGAAAATTTCCAACACCATTGAATTAATGTACAAATTTTCCGCTAGCTATTGATACATACATTGCATACTTGCCGGCGTCACGAAGGAAGCCGAGCTTGGCTTGCACTTCCCGCTATCATAAAATAGAAGCAGCAGCTTTCCGTCAAACACATTTTTCATATTTCACTCGAGTTTTATTTTTATAATTTAAAATACGTAATATTTTACTGGCAACGTAGAAGAGTTGAGCGCTTGTTGGCGAGCGTAGTGAAACGCAGAAAGGGCAGGAGAGTGTATGGGAAGCGAGAAGACGTAGTTACCGCCATAAGTGTGCTGATAAATATAGTGTGTAGCATAACTTACAGCACGGTGGCTGTGATAACAAAAAACAAGTGAAGCAATAAATTTACTTTGCACCCATAAGTATGCAATATTTCTCATATGTGGCCAATAATATTTTATGCAAAGAAAATGTTATATAATAAGAAGCAGCACACAGTGCCAACATGGTTGAAGTGTACTGCAAAATTTATTAAATTCATTGATCAACTGATGATTTATTCACTGCTGAGGGGTGATAAATAGTATTTTGAGTGTGTGTGCGCCAGAATGTAGGCAATGTGATTTTATACTTCTGTTTTTAGTGCCTTATCTTTTTGCCTCTGCGCGATAACAGCTTCAGTGCTGGCGTAAAATAAAACACGGACGCCTGCGGAAATACAATTAAATTCAATTTAAATGCGCCTAAAATGCAACAACAAAAATGAAGCATAATATTTGTTAGTGTTTATGTTGGCACACAGTTTCAATTGCAACGGCGGGGGTAATGTGAAGCAATGAAAGCAATTCATTGTATAGCGCCAAAAACCGTTGCATACTTGCTGGCGCACCAACTATTGTTTGGCATTGCTACGCCACAGTGGTGCATGGAGTAGCATTTAGGCGTTGCTGTGCGCTTTCATGCATTCACAAGCATAAACATATCGACACGCACACATATTTACTGTATATATGTATGTATAGAGTATTGTGCTCGTTTTAAAGTGCAGTTATTTGCTTGCATGCGGTTACCGCTGCATGCCTGCCGCTGACACCTCGAAAACTTGGTCGCATGCCGCGCTTTTATTTTTCGCGACTTTTTGTAGCATTTTTTCTTCCTATTTCCTATATTTTGTTGTGCGCTTATACACTGGGCGCTCGGCTGTCTGCTTGCGCGCCGGCGGCAGTCCCCATTTTCAACCAGCTGTCGCTTTCGCGCTGAACTTTCGCTGCAACTGAACTGTGAAATGCGAATAGCTGCGGTTTTTTCGCATTTGTCACATTGTTATTGTTTTGGAAAATTAGGTCAAATTTGTGAAATTAATGCCTCGCGTGCAGCGCGGAATTTTGGTGCATGAGCTGTTGTGAAGTCGGGAATGAAAGTTGGATTTATGCACAAATGCAATTTATTCCTCTCTACAGCGGACAAAGTGCATTCGTATTAAATTATTGATGATTGAGGAGTTAGATTTGTAATTTATCTGAGCGCCTAAAGGTAGGCAACAGTTTTTGGAGAACCCTACAAAAGCCTTCGCTGTTATGGGGAAACTAGAAAAATATTTTCTCTTCAATAACAATTTTCCGTTAGTTTAATGTCTTTAATGGTTTTTTTTATGAAGTGTTTGATAAATGACAGAAATAAAGGCATTGAATCAATATATTGGTCTGACTGCCACTGCAGTTTATTTGCTATAGAAAAGTATATATTTAATCAATGAATATTTTCTAGCAATATTATTACAAAAGTTTTTCGCAAGCATGTAGAACTTATAACATATATTGTAATAAAAAAAAAAAGTTTCATTTTAGTTTCGGAGGCAACCTTTAGCTAGTCATATATGTGTATTGTTTGCCTATCAACTTTACTTCTGCCACTTGTTAAAACATTTAATCAGAAAAGCTCATATGCAAGTTTGAAGTCAGTTTTATTTTTTACTCTGCGTGCTTACGCTCATGACTTACTCCAGTTAACTGTTGCAACACTTGTAGCACTCTTAGCAATTAAGTCTCAATTTGAGTATTTATCTACAAATTAGAAGCATAAAAAGTAAATTAAAAAGTCCCCGGCCTAACATAGTAGAACACATTTCATTAACATAATTCGTATTTTTTATTCATCAAAGTTTGTTTTAATGGTAACACACTGATTATAGTGATTCTGTGATAAGATTTGTCCTCTACTCCAAAATAGGCCTCAGTTTTGGTGATTACATCTTCATTCGCTGAATATTTCTTTCCAGCGAGAATTTTTTTCAGATCTGAGAATAGAAGAAAGTCGTTGAAATGCAGAAATGAGTCGGAGCCTAATTCAAGGATGTTTGCCATCGTTTTCACACTCTTACGCCAAGGTGTGTTGTCTTTGAAAAATAACACTTTTCTTTTCCTCAAATGCAGCCGTTCTTTGGCGATTCCGTTCTTCAGATGGTACAATAATGCAATGCAAAACTTTTCAATATGCAAGAGCAAAATATGTCTGCCAAGTATTCTGGTCGATAAATATGAAAAAAACTGGATGAAATGGAAAAAATGCAAAGAAAATTACACCAAACATAATTGTGGGGCATTTCAATGCCATGTGATGGAATAACCAGAGAGAAGGTAAACTGCTTAAAATCTTCGCTATGCCAGAAGCTGTACTGCTGAATACAGGAACAAAGAATACTTTTGAAAATAATGAGCGTGGCTTCATTATTGATTTATTTTTTGTTAATAGAACTAATTCGGTCAACGGACTGGCGGGTGTGCGATATACATATATACTATAATGCTATAATGATAAGCCTCAGCAAACACTACGCAAAACCGCTTGTTGCCAAAAAGTGCAGTAAAAAAGCTAGAAAGTTGAAACACTTGACGAGGAACTTTTCCAATTTATGCTGGACGAAAACCTCATAGAAGATATTCACGTAGATCATCAGGCCAAACTGCTGATAGAACACATTTACATAGCCTGCGTTGCGGCTATGACCAGAAGGAAGCAAAAAGGCCCAGTGAAATACGCTATATTCGTGGAACAACAAAATCGTTTTACTGAGAAACGTTTTACTGAGAACGATTTTGGATAGACAGAAGGGGAAAAGAATAAGCACTGACCAGGCCCTTATTACTAAGAAATTTGGTAGAAACGTTATTTCCTAAGAAAAGCCAAGAAGGCTTGAAAAGAGGTGGCCACAGATGCAGCACAAGTATATGAGCTCGAAGTGCTGCAAGCGGCTGAAAGGTTCGGTATTTCCGAAGCACCAGGCCTGTATGGAATTCCAAACAGGGTTCTGAAGCACAACGCAAAGCCATTCATAGAGATATTCGCACGATATCTACGAGAAAGGAATTTTCCCAAGAAATGGAAAATTTAACGATTGCTATTACAGAAAGCACATAATTTGAAAAAAGTGCTAGAGGGATTATCTGTGTCCAACTAGAAAGCCACATAGAAGGGGTCGACTGCAGCCTATCCAACAATCCATATTTATTCCATGTGCATCCCAAAATACAAGGGACATATCCTTGCTAGCTGACTGTTGCGAGTTTCTAAACTTTGAAGCGAATTCAACGCGTGAAGTCCTCTTGGGTAACTGTTGAGTGAATTTGGGAGAAAAATCATGAAGCCATGTTTCATCCATTGTCACACGTTGACGCAAAAACTTGGATTTATTAGCTTTCAATATCTCATTGTGACATTTTCTTTACACAAATTGCCTTCTAGGAAATTAGCAATATCATTTGGTTTCATGCTTTACTATTGTGAAGACTTAGTACATCTAAATGTTAACTTAAATTGGAACTTCTCTCAAAGCTAATACTTATTCTAAATTACTGCTTCTCTTTTAGAAAATATCAAATATTTTGTTAGCATTCGTAAAATTTTGGAAAAGCAAAAAATTGTTCAATGAAGTCCCATAGAAAATTGGAAATTCTATGAATACAACTAACTATCTATTTTCAATTCGCTTACATTCGAAATCAATTGAATCAATAACAATAAGCAGTTCTCTAAAATTGTTTGGAAATATAATCGAAGATGTGCATTTAAATTTTAATTTCATTTTCAGCTTTTTGTTTTATATTATATATTTTTAGGCGTACTTTCAACAAAATTAAAATAATATTCCTTTCACTTTTCTATATATGGAGATTCGAAATTAAATGCTATTAGTTTCTTTGAAAAATTGCTGCCTAATTTTCAGCACACACCACAGGATTATTATTCAAATAATTCCTTGAAATAATAGCGTAATTGAATTAAAAAAGGTGTAGGTCATGCATAGCGATATAATTTAAAGCATGCCCTTAGGCGCCAATTAGAATTAAGCTGAGCAGTAATTACATTTCTAGGTGATAGCTTATACATTGCATAGCTTTTTGCCTATTTTTTATTTTAAAGAATATTATTATTTCTTGAATTTGTTAAAATTGCCGTTAGACGGGACCAAATTGTATGCAAGGTTTTTAAATTAAACGATCAATACGACAAAAAAACGACATTTAGCCATTTCAATTTTAATTTAGGTCATTTGTTTAACTCAAGTTTACTTAATTTAAAAACTTGATGAAAGAAATGATTTAAAAAATTTTTCTTTTTCAATTAGTTGCTTAATTTGCATGTCTCAGCGCATACTTTTAGGCGCTATTGTATTACGAAATTTATTTTATTGTATTTTTTGTTGTACTATATAACTGTTTTTAAGACTAGCTGTTATGCAGCCATTATTCGACGCTTAAAAACATTGTGCGCCTAAAATTATACAACATTTTAGTTAGAAAAAGTATTTTTGATAAAATTCATTAAAAAAAATAATACACACACATAAAGCTAAAACATGCCAATTAAAGGCCAACACAATTTCACTTGCTGCTGCACAGCAAAACATGAATTGTGTTAATTGCCCACAAAATTATGCAACAGCATGGCAACAACTAAGCTCTTTGATTAACAAATTAAAGCGCGCGGGCGCTTTACGGGGCGGTCACGTGTAGCATGCTCTAATTTGCTGCTTGTTTTCTTGTTGCTTAATTCACTTTGTTTTTACTGTGTTGATCCAATACTTTTATTGCCACTCAGTTTGCCATATAAGTGACCGCAGAGCACACAATCAGCCATGACCGCATAACTATTAATTATTACTTTTTTTATTTTTGGCTGCCGACGCACGCATACACCAAACCAAAAAGCTTGCTTCAGTGTATGGCTTTAACCACAGGGATGCATTTGGCTTGTATGCCTTTCACTTCGCACGGCCGGTGGGCGTGTCAGCGTAAATGGCACATTTTCGGGTTAACCGCATTCCGCGTGACCGCAGCGCTGTTCAACCATTATCGCCCGTCAATGACATTTTTCACAAATGAAATGAAATAAATTGCCAAGCCGAAAAGTATGCAATGCAAATATAATAAAATAAAACAATCAATTGAATAATGCATTTGCAGGCGCATATCCAATCTATAACAGTAAATATACTAAATATAATATATTAATGCACACAGCCGCCAAATGTGGCGTTAAGCATTTGTGCAATCACGCTTGTTGTTGTTCTTTGCTTAGTTCGCCGCTTTCAATTGCATAAAATTAGGCGTGGCATGTAGTTTATATGCCAACGCCACAAATGTGGACACACGCTATACGCATGCTGAAGCCATTGATTATGCCACAGCGTAATTAATTCCACTGGCGCTAACATTTGTGGCTGTTTAATTGATTTTTGCGTAAAACTTGCAATTTGCGCATTTAATTAGCGCCTAATACGCTGCTATGTTATTTGGTTGATTTTTATAAAATTCGCATGTTCGCAAAATAATTATCGGTTGTCAAGTTTTCGCGGTGTTTTTTTTTTTTTTTTTTGAATTATATAAAACTGCGGTGTTGCCTGTTTTTTGAGCAAAAACGTGGTATACTTTTGGGAGCGTATGTATAAAAACGAATGCATAAAACGAGTTAAATTCGGAGTTGAATCGCATACTAATAAAATTGGAATATATGTAAATAAAAACTTGGTAGCTGGACCCCTGACAAGTGATATATGACAATGTAGCTTAATATGTCATGGGAGGAAGATTGCAAGGATTTTAATTATAAGCGGTGGTTATTCAAGACATGCAAACAGACGTCAAAGTCAGGGAGAAAAGTTCTGATAAATATAAGTACATACAAAGAAAGCAGCACATATGACAATAGATTTGGAAATTTCTTATTTTTTTTTTTTTTTTTTTTTTTTTTTTGTWATTTTTTTTTTTTTTTTTTTTTTTTTTTTTTTTGTCAAAATGTCAGTACTCACGGGCACTTGTATTATATTTATTCAAAATCTTACTTAGACGTGGGAATTTTGAACCACGTTATTATAAATTGAGTTCTAATACATGAAATGGGACAAATGACAAGAACGCTGAAGAAATTACAAATTTCACAGGAAACTTTGAACCATGACTAATGCAACTTAATGTTGCGGCGAGTGGAAAAAATTATTTTTGACGGTTGAGTCATGAGAAAATTTTTGAATAAATATTAAAACGCCATTTATGAAAGTACCATAAAACTTGCAAAACTTTATAGACATGGAAAGAGAACAAAGCAAGTTACTTACAACAAAACATAGTAGTCAATAAAATATTAATTATTTCAAAGCCAGAAATTACAAAAATAAGCGGGATTCTGCATTTTCATATAGGTAGATAGTACATAGTGGACGCTACTTATGATGAACCATGTGAAAAAATGTTAGTGTAAAAATTTATCTTTTTTTAATATTTAATTTAGCTAGTTTAGTAAATAATTCATATATGAGAGCCGACATATTCATATAATTCATCCATGGGAAGTTGATAAGACAAAATATTTGAAATCTATCAGCTGTAAACAGTTTTTTATTGTCTGTCATTGGTCAGACGACAAGAACTACAACTTAAATTGGTATCTCTTGCAATGCAATTAGTATGTTCATTGCATAAAGTGACTTCTGCTGACAGATTTTGTTTTATGGAATAACATCATTTATGCGAAGTATTGCTTTTGGAGTTTCGACTCATGATCGCTGACTAATTACATGTAGAACACTATTTATAATTCAAAGTAAAATTAACTTTTTGAAGTCCCCCTGGTGGCGCCAACTATATGTTGGCTGGTGCGTTATAATCTGCTATCTTTATCGATTGTCCAGTGAGAATTCATGTAATCTCATTGCCTGGAAGTGAAGTTATTGGAAAAGTTTGTTGAACATTTAGGCATTGTCAAGATTAAAAATTCCTGCATTACAAAGCATATAGAATTTTCTCCTTTTTATAATAATCAAATTAACAAATTAATTGCTGTTAAGCATATGTGGCAAAAAAAAAAAAATTTTTTAAATTTATCATACATCCGGACATAGAACTTCTCTGGAATACGAATTAATTTCATCTCAAATTTATTATATTAAAGTGCTTCTGCAGGATTGGATTGGTAAGGCGTGAGCATAGAGGTTCAATAAATTCCTTGAAACTATTGCACCAGGACCGCATGCTTTTAGGAAAATTTATAGAGTGGCTAAGATGAAACCGAATGTTTTTTGTAATAAGTTGTTGGTTAATAATGTGGAGATTTATGAGGATAAGGCAAAGGCTCTAGTGTTCAAATCTTATTACGAAAGTTTATTCGGAGATAACTCCTAATTGTGCTTCAGTCAGTCGTGTGGAAATAACCCTGGTAACCCAACGATGTATTGGTAAATTTAAGGAATAAACTGTGTACCGTAGCGGTATCATTAGATATCGAAAAAGCATTCGATTGTGTTTATCATAGAGGGTTTATTTTTAAGCTTGTTCAGATTGGTTTTGGTCATGGTATTATTAAGATTATTTCAAGTTTTTTGTCAGTTAGGAAATTTTTTGTGCTTATTAATGATTGTTCCTCGGATCTTGGAGTTTGCAATTGTGAGGTTCCACAAGGCTCTATTCTAGCTGGCTTGCTTTACAATATTTTTATGTTTGATTTTCCACATAGTCACAATAATTCATTAAGTATTCTGTATGCTGACGATTCTTTAGTTTATGCTCATAACAAATTCCCTACCTTGGCATTGCGAATGGTAGAGAATCATCTAGAAAGAATTAATAAATTCTACAAATATTGGGGGGTTAAGATAAATGAGGCCAAGACTGTACCTATCTGCATCAGAAATGCTTCAGGTAAAGGACCTAGAAGGGTTGTAAAAGAGAGTAGCGACCTGATTCTAAATCTTAATGGTCATAATATTCGTTTTCAGAATCAAATGAAATATCTCGGAGTAACCTTCAAAAACTTAATTAAATTCAATTTTCATGCTAACGACATGGTTAAAAAATGTAATAACCGTTTTCATGCCTTATCAATGACAATGAAAAATACAAGTTTAAGCACAAGAACCAAAATTTTGATTTATTAAGTGGCTCTCCGTCCAGTCTTAATGTACGCTTTGCCGATTTGGTTTCATTTTTCACTTTCTTCGATGAAAAAAATTAAAATATTTGAACGTAAAATTATAAGATTTTGTTTACACAAAAACTTCATTCACTTTAAAAAAAGAGATACTCAAATATATATATCTATTTAAATTCTAAAGTACTCCATTTTAATAAATATGCAATAATAGCAATATTAAGGTTTTCCGACCATGTTCGGAATTGTGACAATCCATTGATTTCTGATGGTATCTTGTCGCAGTCGAGTCATATTTGGGTCAACAGCAAGTATTTGTCTCCACTTGGTATTAGTAAAGAAAATATAATAAAAATGATGTTAATCATCCAGAAGACTTCTGCTCAAACTTTTATGTAAAACCAACACCTGGTTCGCACAGGGGCTAGTTTAAGCAAAAGCTCTATTTGCTATTATAGCTTGTAAGATTTCTTTTTATACTCTTGCAACAAAGTTGCTAAAGAGAGTATTATAGTTTTGTTCACATAACGGTTGTTTGTAAGTCCTAAAACTAAAAGA
>NW_017537323.1:926430-933828 GCF_001853355.1 Bactrocera latifrons
TTTCCTTTAGATTAAGATCTGTTTTCGAAAACTTTTGTTTAAGATAAAATATCTATAATCTTAATTTATAACTTTCTATTTTTATAAATAATTTGTATATTGGTTTCTTTTTGGTCTCAATAAATTAATTTGAATTTGAATTTGACGAAACAAGTTTTTGGCGATGATTGTCTATCCCGCAGTAGAGTGCACGAGTGGTTTCAACGTTTTCAAAGTGGTCGTGAGGACATAAATGACGATCAACATGTGGGCCAACAAAATCTGTGATCAACAGAAACTCCATCGAAACTGTGTGAATTCATAAAAACTCAGCCGAAATCATCATTGAAATTCATGGAACATTTGGGCCTACGAAGGAGTTTGCACAGTTTGTTCCGCACAAATTTACTGAACGCCGAAAATTTCTGAAAATCTAACATTCGAAATACATCACTGTGACCGATTAAATGACCAAAAATCACATTTTAACCTTTAACCACTCTCCGTATGCAACTGATATGGTATCGTGTGACATCTTCCTTTTAGGAAAAATGCATTTGCTCATGAAATGGAAGCGTTATGCAGATGTAGAGGACATTCGAAAGGCTTGTACTAGCATACTGCCGGTAATATCGGCCAACGAGCTAAAACACTCATTCGACATGCTTTTGGGCCATGCAAAAAGCTATATTGAAGCAGAGGAAGACTATTTTGAATAAAATAAATTGATAATGCCAAAAAAACTTTACTTACTGTAGATCGTACCGATTCATACCGAAAAGTCCGAGACTTGACACATAGCTAACGCTACTGGAATTACAATCATATGTTTTTCAGTTAGGCCTAACCTTCAAAAGGTATCTTAAAAAACTTGGGATTCGAATTCCATCGTATTCTCCAGAACTGATCTCGCAACGACTATTTCCTGTTCCTGTTCCGTCGAATGAAGAGGTGATCGCTGACAATGATACTTATTTCGAAGTAAACAAAAAAAAAATGTTCTGCAAAAAAATAATTTTTTCTAATTTGGATTTAAGAAAACTGCAGATGAGTGATGTGAAAAAGTGGAACCAAATTGTCGTTTCTTAAAACGGAGCAATACTTAAACATTAAAGAGAGTGTTCAATTTGCAATAATTTGCATTCTTACTCCTGACAGCTTACTAATGACATTACTAAATTTGTTGATTATGACATTTTAGTTCAATAAAACTAAAAAAATTGTTGTCATTATGATATCTGTAATAGAAATAGCAAAGGTTAGCTGTCAGTTGTTATCAAAGAGACGTGACAAATGACAGATGACAGCGATTAAATTTCACCACCACAATTTACAAAATTTGTATGCAAATACAGACATTACAATGCTTATCAAAGAGGTAAGCTCGTCCGAAAGCGCAGCGCTATAGTTGCAACATTTACCCAACCGTTTAATAAACATTTAAGGTACACACTCACACACATACACACAAAGCTGCCATGCAGTTGTATGCTATTTGTTCCACTTTTACCTCTATCATTCAAGGTAAATCTGAAAAGCGAATGATAATATGGTTGTGTGACCGACTAAGTAGGTGGCACATACACACACATATACCTAGTGCACAGCACATTGCTATGTATGTAGTGGTGTAAACACAAAAGTAGTGAAATGGAATACTTTCCACTCCAAATACGAAATTGCATAACCACACACCTGCACACATACCAGACTCATTGCATATGTGTGCAGCAGACTTTCAATGCTGCAGTTTGTTTAGCCTGTGTTTAGAGGTAACGGTATAACGGTACATATTAAAGCCTGCTTATATTATCGGTTGCAAGTTAAAAGAAAAACACTACATGAACAGTTCTGTGGTATATAGTTGTAGATATTAAAATGGCTATATACATTTAGCTAAGCAAACTGACACAGAGCCACAAAGACTTGTTGTTGCTGTTATTTCATTGCACCCAGCTGAGCCGAGGTGGATGAGTCGCTTACAAGCGCTTGGCAATATTCCATTTAGGTTACCTTCATTGGCGCACAAAATACTCACCAATACAAATACAATACATACATTGTTTATATATATATATATATACACATATGTACATATTTAAGTTAGTGCCAGTCACCTAAACCGTACAAAGGCAAACAAACCGGTGTGTTGAAGCCAACTTAAGTCAGCGCCAAGTTGACTTAGGGCAAACCCAGAAACAAATGTATTTGCCAAGTGACGCATGAGAATGAGAATGAAGTCAGCGGGGAGTGCGGCGGCAGGCGCATATACGTAGGTGTATAAACTTATACAGTTAGGATTTGCTGCATGCATATATTTATTAGCGCTACGTTGCTGAGTTGTGAGCATTTGTTTGCGGTGAGTGTTAGTGTGGCAAGCATTTTATATATAACTCACACACACACACACACACAAACAGTGCAATTTACTTATATAAACAACCGCAAATATAACGTAACACACTATCTATTACCTATGTAATGAATTCATACAGCCCATATACCTACAATTACATATGTATTTGCACGCATATATGTTTACTTAGCTTGTTGCGCGCAACGATGAACCAAAAAGGCACACACAGCCATATGTGGACGCTCAGAAATAATTGTGAGCGTGTGGTATTGTGCATGAGAGTTAGCGATGCGGAACAATTGCCTTGCTAGCGCTGGCAGGAAAAGTACAGAAATTGAAAATTGGCTTAGGCTTAACCCAATTTAAGCACGTCAAAGAAAAATATTAGCGGCATATAATTGCTCAAAAAAAAAAAAATGAAAAGCGTAACTGTTAGAAGTGACCGAATTCAAAAAGAAAAAAAAAATTAATTCTCAAGCCGTTGCAACTGATTGAGTTTGAGCAGTTATTGCCAAATAAAAGTGTTGACAAAGCTGTATTCAACTGAAGGAGGGCATGGCGTATGAGCAACTTCTTTGCGCTTGGCACAGGCAGCACATGAACTTATACAGATCGCCACTTAAATGCAAAATAACGTAACATCACTTTTCATAGAGGGAAAAACAGTATAATAGAAACCAATCATATTGAATTTGAGTTTTGTTTATAAAATAGTTATGATAAATGGATATATGTATATCGGTTATATCTGATAGCGGAAACTTAGAACTTGTTATTATAATACAGAATACTCATATTGAAATAAAACTTGAGTTTTGATTGTAAAATGGTTACATATTGGTTATTATATTATTATTGGCCGTGAGCGTGAAACCGTTTACAAATAAATTTAGGCATTATGAACCGTTGTTTTAATCATTTAAATGCCTGAATGAAAAGGCAGAGAATCCAAAACCTTCCAATAAACGTAAACGTCCGTCTCATGAAGAGAACACTGCTTCTTCCTTAAAAAGAATGCCTCCAACCAATATTGACCTCATCAATCTTTCTTCCCCTTGTCCACAAGGAGAGAAGGTCTCGTCTGCTCWGAATACAGAGAAAGCTGTTACTGAGTATGGTAAGCGAAAACCTTCTCAGGATCCGCTTCCAAATAACTGTAAGTTAGGTAGTAAAAATTTAATTGTAATACCGCCGGAAACCGGAAAAACTTGCTGCCGATACCACCGTCGAAGACATAAAGAGTTATACCTCGTCGAAACTAAAATCGAAATATGCAGACATCCGAGGATTTAATTTCCAATACGACAGAAATATTTCCTCTTTCAAGATCAACATATCCGCTGACAATTTTCAAATGGCTCTTGACAACTCATTCTGGCCATCTGAGGTCTTTGTGCGCGAATTTGAGCATAAACGTTTTAAACCCCCTGCAGTTGTCAGTGAAATGGCAAGAAAAGCCGTTGATATAAAAAAACTGATTAGCAATAGTTCGCTGAGTGTTTATTATCAAAATGTAGGAGGCCTTAATACAAAACTATCCGCTCTGTATTTAAATAGCGTCAATTCTAATTTTAAAATCATTGCTTTCACAGAAACTCGGTTAAAGCCCCACATTTTTGAATGTGAAATATTCAATAGTGAATTTGAAATCTTTAGAATTGACCGGAGGTGGTGTCTTGTTTGCTGTTCATTCTTCAATTCCATCTGAAGAAGTCGATGTTTCGCATGCATACTTCATAGAATTTAAGTGCATTCGTATTTGCGCTAATAGTGGCCATATCTACTTAACTTTGTCTTATATACCGCCTCACTCGGACATATCTGTATATATGTAACATGCTTCATAAATAAATAATATTTTCTCAATGGCTTATAATAGTGATTCCATGACTGTTTGGCGGATTTCAATTTAGCGTGCCTATCATGGAAATCTATTGATGACTACACCATTTCTATTAGTACTCGCTTATGTTTTAATGAGTTCTTAGATAAAATGTCGGAGTTGGGTCTTAACCAAATTAATTTAATCTCGAACGAGTTTGGTAAGTTCTTAGATCTAGTCTATGTTGATAACGCTTTAATGTTCTCTGTTGTCCGATGTGACCCTTTGGTTCGTTGTTACTCATAAAATGAATTCTAATTTATGATTTCCGAAAGAATTATGTAAATTAAAAAATAGAAAATCTCGTGCTTATAAACTTAAAAGAAAACTGGTTTAGTTGCTGACTATTCAAAATATTCCAAATTGCGCCGACAATTTGCTGAACTTAACAAAATATGTTATAATAATTATATAAGTAAAGTAAAAAATAATATTATATGTAATCCAAAATTGTTCTATGGTTTCGTCAACTCCAAACGCAGGATTTCTAATTTTCCGTCCGCTATGAAATATAACTCTTGTATGTCCAGTGACAATCACACCATTTCTAATATGTCCGCTGAATTCTTTAGGTCCAATTACTCTCCAAAATTTTCAAAAAATGTTCCGCATCAACACAAGTTATGTCCGATTTCTGTCATTAATGCACGTACCATTTCCGAAGCAGACGTCTTATAATATAGTTAAATATATTAGAACAATCATACAATTGTGGCCGAGATATGATTCCCTCGTGCTTTCTTAGGAAATGTGCCAAATATATATACCCACCCCTAACAAAACTACTTAATTCATCTCTTATGCAAGGCTTATTACCATCCATATGGAAAAAGTCATTTATAATTCCTTTGCATAAGAGAGGATTTAGGTCACCTATTGAAAACTATAGGGGAATAGCAAAGTTGTCTGCAATACCTAAACTTTTTGAAGCAATTATAACAGACGACATAACCTTCCGCATCTCTCCACTATGGGAAATCACGGTTTTCGTAAAGAGAAATCTACAATAAATAATTTGCTTGAATTTGTATTACATGTGTCAACGGATTTTAGGGAGAATAAGAATACTGATGTTATATACACAGATTTTAGTAAAGCTTTTGATAAAGTAAACCATTCAATTCTTTTGAAAAAACTTGATCTCCTTGGTTTTTAACCAATATTTCTTAAATGGGTTGCTTCTTATCTTAGTAATAGAATTCAACAAGTCATATTTAACGTTACTCTTTCCGACATAATCAATGTTAGTTCAGGCGTTCTCAAGGTAGCCATCTTGGACCAATTCTGTTCTTGTTATTTATTAATGACACATCATCTGTTGTTAAGCTTTCAAAAGTTTTATTGTATGCTGACGATGTAAAACTTTTTAAATCATTCACCTCGAATAGCGAAAGATGTCAATTGCAAACTGACTTAAACCTAGTTTCTTGGTGTGATAGAAATGACATGCCATTGAATCTTAAAAAATGTAAAACGATGTGCTTTTCACGTAGATCTGTAGACCCTACTTTATACGCAATACAAAACTTTAGGTTGGAGCAAGTATGCAGTTTTGTTGACTTGGGAGTAACTATGGACCCCAAACTCCATTTTGATCTTCACACATCTTCCATGGTTTTTAAAGCTAAAGGTGCTCTTGGTTTTGTTAAACGTTGGTCAAAAGAATTTAGAGATCCGCTTACCAGGAAAATTCTTTTTACATCTTTGGTGAGGCCTATTTTAGAGTATGCTTTCTCGTTATCAAGTTCATTTTGAGAAAATAGAGTCCATTCAAAAACAATTTTTACTTTTTGCCTTAAATCATTTGCATTGGGATTCCAATTTAAATCTTCCCCCTTACACTAACCGTCTAAAGCTTATAAATCTCCCTACACTCGCTAGTCGTAGGGAAATGCTTGGTATAATATTTCTTGTAAAACTCATCAATGGGTCAGTCTGTAGCCCATCTCTCTTATCTGATATTAATTTTAACATTCCCGCTCGCTCTGCCAGGCAGTTTAGACCTTTACTTTTAAAATTTTCTAGAACAAATTTCGAGTTAAACGAACCACTCTGCCGTATATGTCACGATTTCAATTCTCATTCCAACATATTTGATCTAACAGATTCACTCTTTACCATTAAAAAAATTATTTTATCTACTCTTAACAAGTAATATTTAAAAATTATAAACCTTAATATAATTCTTAATTTTGGCTGTAGAAATGTTTGTTTCTGTAGCTGAGCAGCTTAAGAAGACCCTTGCCTTTTATGACTCGTCTAATTCCGCTCGTTCGCGGATTGCGCCCTCGCGTCGGTTGGGCGGGAGGAGGGCAATCGTTGGGTATTAATATTATTATTATATCTGACAGCGATTTTCGATTTTTTTTTTTTATCATACCTTGTTTTGCACTTAAGGTGACGATATATAGTTGCTTATCATTATAGGTAAGATCACACCGTATTGTTCACTCTCCGATATTTTATTGAAAGCACACAAAATTGATTAAAAAAATTTCTCACGCAATTTTGTGTTATGAGCCATTACACCAAAGAAATGATGAAGAAAAGGCTTTTCCTCAGAACAGAAGGGTGTTCCATTTTGTAGATTTTATTTTTTAAAAGAAAACAACCTAGTCATTTAATTTTGAAGCGTGTTCAGAAAAATTATAGTACAAATATGTTGGAAAAAGAGTTGTGTAATTCATTAGTATGTATTTGAGATAAGCGTCGTTTTGTGAGGCCCTAATAGTAAATTCTTCGATTTTTACTAATTCTGAATTTATAGGACAGAGACCAACCACAGCATTCCCCTGACTTACCTTCGTGTAACTTCTGGCTTTTTAGCAAATTCACATGACCGCTCCGAGAACATCGTTTTGATTCAAATGAGGATATAAAAACTGAATCGAAGAAGGCTCTGATGGCCATCATGACGGCGGGATTTTGCCAAGTGCTATGATGACTGGAAAATTCGTTGGCATGAAATGGATAAAATTCACCTTTCATTTGATCACAGTAGTATGCGGTGAAATTCCGTCCGTTTAGTTTACAATTTTCCCCACAAGATTTTAATAGCAAGAGTGTAAACAGCCTCGAAGAGCGAATGAGAGCATTCAATTTAACTGTAAGAGTATTATGCGAAGCATTGCCCTACTATCGGGTGATTTTTTAAGAGCTTGATAACTTTTTTAAAAAAAAA